>NC_133485.1:7494197-7501518 GCF_025370935.1 Choristoneura fumiferana | reverse complement strand
GAAATTCAGCACAGTTAGTTAACATTACAATCGGGACTTAAACGTAACAAAATTATAGCTAAATTACATTGGGGTGAAGATAAAAAAGTTGCACAGATTAACGCAGGTAGTTAAAAATTAAGTAGTGTTACGACGGTGGGTTAGGTGCTAAACTTTGATCGTGTTTTTCGACCCATTGGAGGCGTTTTCAGCAGGCTGAAATACTGTTTCAGCCGTTTCAGAGGAGCTACTCTTATCAACATATTAGTTTATCAAAATTCATCACCAAGTTACCGTCGTTTTCAGGCGCCTGAAACATGTTTCAGTCCGTTTCAGGCCACCCTCTATCCGATGACGCCATAACCTGAAAACCGTTTTCAGGCGTTTTCAGGACCCCTTATAGGCCTTTGAAGTACATTTCAGTATATGGCGAATTTTCAATAGGAGTGAAAGAGATAGCACGATTAGAAAGAGACAGCTATACTGAGAACATTCGAGAAGGGTGTGTGACAAGGATCCTATATGTGTGAGAGAAACAGAGTGATGATCCTGTTTCCGGAATATTCTAGTAACTGTGTGAGAGAGATAGCACATGAAAGAGACAGACACTCTACTCGTTTCCGGAACATTCGAGATGTAGGTATGACGTCCTAGCTGGACTGTTCTCGAACTTTGTGGACCGATTCACCGGGGATATAAGCCGGGTGAGGTGCGGCGGAGGACAGTTCGAATGCGATACCGAGCGATAAACATCGAAAGAGAATCAAAGCGACTTGTAAGTGAGTTTAGAGTGCGAAATTACTGTGAACTGTTTTTAAGTGTTTTGTAAATTAAGTAACAGTGTGAAAATAAATCCTACTCTTCATCGGTGTTAAAAGTGCTTTTCAATCACGAACCCACCCCACGAACGTAACATTTGGGTGTCAGAAGTGGGATTGAAAATGCCGCTTCTCCGCCGAGAAGAAGAGAAGGAGAGGATGCAGACCCGAAGCCGCGCCGCAGCTGGGAGCCTACTGACACCGCCGGGGGAGGAACAGCCAGCGTCAACACACCGGAGCCCAAAGCCGAAAATAGACATCAGTGCGATTCTGGTATCTCCTGAAAGAACAACACTAGAAGGCAAGGAACAAGCTAGAAAGGCAGAGGAACATCTAGAAAGCAGGAGGAAACAAGCTAGAATCCTGCAGCAAGAGCTACGGGGTCAAGAAGAAGCTCAGAAGAACAAGCTAGGATGAGAGAGACAGACAAGAACCAGTTCGAAACTCCTCCGTGAGGTACACGACGCAACCGCAGAATGGAAAAAGGAGATGGCTGAGGTCCAGGAAAAATTGTGGCAGTTGACATAAAAGTCGAAAATCACGAAAAGCGCCTCAACGGTGTCAACGAAAAGGTAAGAAGGACACGAGAATCGCCTCCAGAAGTTGGAGATAAAGTGGCCAACGGCACAACTAGTTTATCGGGTGCACCAGCCACAGTAGGTGAAAGTTAAAATTACCATCCATTTGATGGTACCTCTTCATGGGCCGCATACAAGCACCAATTCGAGTTAGTTGCCGAAACAAATGGCTGGCAAGGATTATGCAAAAACGGCACTGAGTTTGGCGCTACGGGATGAAGCTCTTAGTGTCTGGAAACGTTGGAAAGAAAGACATACGACCGTCTCCTTGAAGCTTTAGAAGCACGCTTCGGTGACAGTCATCTGGAGCACGTCTACAGAGCTCAACTGAAGGATAGGACCCAGGTCGTAATGAGTCATTACAAAGTGGGCCTAGAATATAGAGAACTGTCCAAAAAAGCATACCAAGATTCATCCTCTTTTACGGATGGAATGCTAGTGCAGACATTCATAGAGGGATTCGAGACTTTGAAGTGAGGGCTGCTGTACGACTGGGTCACCATGGAGTTTTGAAGGATGCGCTTGCCCATGCCCTCAGAGTGGAAGCTGTACGACAGGACCCAACAAGATCCTTCAGGGTGCGCGAAGTCGCTGCCAGGGAGCCGATTGCTCCACCTCGAGAAACGGGACCTCGGTGTTACAACTGCGGGAACGAGGACACATGCAATCTGGCTGCCCGAAAAGATATTGGAGGCGACGAGACTCGACCAAATGGAGAGGCCAGCAAGCTCTGGAGCCAGAGCGGCAGCAAGGGAACGAGTAAAAGCCAGGACTATGGGACGAGTGCTGGCTGGTGGTCAAAATGTCCCAGTTATGATCTCCCAGGCGAAATGACGGGAACAGTCTGGCTGTCATAGGAGAAATTGGTGGAGTACCATGTCACCTTACTATCGACACCGGAGCTTCTCGGACTGTGATCAGTTCTCGACTGCTAAAACACCTGATCAGGGATCATCTAGTCCGACCAATGCATATTCAGCTGCAAACGGCTACCGGCCAGTACATTTCCGTCCAAGGGGAGCAAGAAGTGTCAGTAAAGATTGGAGAAAAGAAGTACTGGCACAAAGTCATCATTGCTGACATCGTAGACGACTGTATTATTGGTCTAGATTTTATGAGGAAGTACGAATGTAAGATCGACTTAAAAGGCGGCGTGCTGAAATTTGGGGCTTATGAAGTTCCTATGGAAGGTGAAGTGGGTGGACATGTCTTCTGCGCTAGAAGGACTACACTTCAACCGAGATCGCAAGCCCTAGTTCCAGTGAAGTTGCCATATGGTATGAGACAAGGATCTCATTCCTGCGTGTTAATAGAGAAAATAGCTGGCAGTAAGCCGTGGATACCAGCTCGCACAGTGGTAACGACGTCATCTGCCGCATTTATAAGGGTTCTTAATTTAAGTGACACTCAACACGTCCTAAGTAAAGGAACCCTTATGGGGACTTGCGAGGCAATCTCTTGGATACGGAGTTGCCATGGGCCAAGCGACAACAAGTTGCAAGAAGAAGTTGTGGATATTGGAAAATTATTGGAAAACTGCGAGAATGAACTCACGGAGGAAGAACTTCTAAAGGCGCGTAATCTACTAAAGCGCTATAGGAGTGTCTTCTCTGCACATGACAGTGATATCGGGAGAACTGGAGTAGTGCAGCACGAGATCGACACTGGAGATGTCATGCCTATTCGACAGCGACCTCGGCGAGTTCCAGTAGCCCGAGAAAAAGAAGTCGAAGACATGATCAAGGAAATGCGGAGGGACAAAGTAATAGAACCGTCGACCAGCCCTTGGTGTTCTCCAGTAGTCTTGGTGAAAAAGAAGGATGGAACTATGAGATTTTGCGTTGACTATCGTAGACTCAACAACGTGACTAAGAAGGACAGTTATCCATTGCCGAGGATAGACGACACTTTGGACACTTTAAACGGCATGAAATGGTTTTCCACCTTGGATTTAAAAAGTGGCTACTGGCAAGTGGAAATCAAGGACAAAGATAAAGAGAAAACAGCCTTCTCAACTGGTAAAGGACTTTGGCAGTTTAATGTTATGCCGTTTGGGTTGTGCAATGCACCGGCAACTTTTGAGAGGTTAATGGAGCAAATACTTGCCGGCCTCTTGGGTGATACTTGCCTAGTATATCTGGATGACATCATAATTGTAGGTAAAAATTTTGATGACCACCTTAAGAAACTGGAGCAAGTTTTGTCCAAGTTGCGTGACGCAAATTTAAAACTAAGTCCGAAGAAATGCTCATTCTTCAAGCAAAAGGTTAACTACTTGGGACATGTAATTTCATCAGAAGGCATCCAGACAGACCCTGAGAAGATAAGTGCAGTTAAGGACTGGCCAACACCGAAGGACAAGACAGCAGTGCGTGCCTTTTTAGGACTTTGCTCGTACTATCGACGATTTGTGAAGAACTTCTCGGATATAGCAAAGCCTTTGCACCAGCTGACGGAAGAGAAACGACCATTTAATTGGGATGAACAGTGTGCAGCAGCCTTCTCAGATCTCAAACAGAGACTTTGTGAAACACCTATTTTGGAATATCCCGACCCGGATAACGAGTTTGTTGTTGACACTGATGCAAGCAATACTGGCATCGGAGGAGTCTTGTCACAAAACAAAGGAGATCAGGAAGTTGTGATCGCTTATTTCAGTAAATCATTATCGAAACCCGAGAGAAATTACTGCGTCACTCGGAGAGAATTGCTGGCAGTCGTCAAAACTTTGCAGCATTTCAGCAAATATTTGCTTGGACGCAAGTTCCGAATCAGGACTGACCATGCTGCTTTAAAGTGGTTGTTAGAGTTCAAGAACCCCGAGGGTCAGGTGGCACGCTGGATCGAACAACTGCAGGAATATGACTTTTCCATCGAGCATCGAAATGGAAAGTCACATGGAAATGCAGATGCCCTCTCCCGAAGGCCTTGTCCGGATGACTGCAAACACTGTTTAAAACAAGAGGATAAGGACTGCGTGAAGATGTTGAGGACCGACACTGGTAGCGGAGAGTGGAGTGACGCAGTCATGCAAGAAGCACAACAGGAAGATCGTGACATAAAACCCATTTACGACTGGATTAACGGTGGAATGCCCAAACCAAAGTGGTGTGAGGTTGCTCCGATGAGTACCGTGACAAAGAGCTACTGGGCGCAATGGGAAAGTCTGGTTATGCACAATGGCGTGCTGTGTAGGAAATGGGAGTCAGCGAACGGGAAAGATGCTCACCTTCAAGTGGTTGTACCAAGAAAGAGAGTTAGCGATGTTTTAAGATCCTTTCATGATGGCATTTCCGGCGGGCATCTAGGAGTAAAAAGAACTCTAATGAAGATTCGGCAACGCTTTTACTGGATACACTGTCGGGAAGATGTGGAAGATTGGTGTAGGAAATGTACTAGCTGCTCGTCAGTTAAGGGGCCACATACACGCAGTAGAGGTGCGCTTAAAGTTTATAATGTGGGGGCACCTTGGGAAAGAATTGCTTTGGACGTCGCAGGCCCGTTCCCGATCTCTGACCGCGGAAACAAGTACATCCTTGTGGTCATGGACTATTTCACCAAATGGCCTGAAGTGTTTGCCATTCCAAATCAAGAGGCAGTCACAATAGCGGAAACTGTAGTGGCTGAAGTATTTTGTCGGTATGGAGTACCTCTTGAGATCCACAGCGATCAGGGAAGAAATTTTGAATCTCTGGTGTTTCAGGAGACTTGCCGAGTCATGGGGATTCATAAAACTCGGACTACGTCCTATCATCCACAGTCAGACGGGATGGTCGAGAGATTCAATCAGACTCTGGAACGACATTTGGCCAAAGTAGTTGACAGCCATCAGAAGGGATTGGGACAGGCATATTCCACTCTTTTTAATGTCATATCGGACCGCAGTTCACGAAAGCACGGCCGTGACACCTGCGTGTGCTAATTTTGGAAGAGAATTGCGTTTACCTGCGGATCTACTGACCGGACGACCTCCAGATGCACCAAAGACGATTTCAGAATATGCAAGTGAACTGCGAAACCGGATTGATGGTGTCCACAATCATGTTCGAGAACACGGACTGCAGGCCAGCGAAAAGATGAAGACCAGATATGACCGGAAGTCTAACCAGACGAGATTTGAGGAAGGATCGTTGGTGTGGCTACATAACCCTATGCGAAAAAAAGGGAAGTCCCCGAAATTATCACCGAGTTGGGAAGGGCCGTACAGAGTAGTCACTAGGATCAACGATGTCACATACCGGATACAGCGTAACGCGCGTAGCCCCTGTAAGATTGTTCACGTTGATCGGTTGGCCAAGTACCATGGATCTAATGATGCTCGGGACGAGCATGTCTTAGGAGGGGGCAGTGTTACGACGGTGGGTTAGGTGCTAAACTTTGATCGTGTTTTTCGACCCATTGGAGGCGTTTTCAGCAGGCTGAAATACTGTTTCAGGCCGTTTCAGAGGACGCTCTATCACATATTAGTTTATCAAAATTTCACCCAAGTTACCGTCGTTTTCAGGCGCCTGAAACATGTTTTCAGTCCGTTTCAGGCCACCCTCTATCCGATGACGCCATAACCTGAAAACCCGTTTTCAGGCGTTTTCAGGACCCCTTATGGGCCTTTGAAGTACATTTCAGTATATGGCGAAATTTTCAATAGGAGTGAAAGAGATAGCACGATTAGAAAGAGACAGCTATACTGAGAACATTCGAGAAGGTGTGTGACAAGGATAGCCTATATGTGTGAGAGAAACAGAGTGATGATCCTGTTTCCGGAATATTCTAGTAACTGTGTGAGAGAGATAGCACATGAAAGAGACAGACACTCTACTCGTTTCCGGAACATTCGAGATGTAGGTATGACGTCCTAGCTGGACTGTTCTCGAACTTTGTGGACCGATTCACCGGGGGTATATAAGCCGGGTGAGGTTGCGGCGGAGGACAGTTTCGAATGCGATACCGAGCGATAAACATCGAAGAGAATCAAAGCGACTTGTAAGTGAGTTTTAGAGTGCGAAATTACTGTGAACTGTTTTTAAGTGTTTTGTAAAATTAAGTAACAGTGTGAAAATAAATCCTACTCTTATTCATCGGTGTTAAAAGTGCTTTTCAATCACGAACCCACCCCACGAACGTAACAGTAGTTAAAGATTATGATGTGCAGCTTTTTGGTCTTCACCCATTAACCCAACGACGTTCAGGCTATAGTGCAGCAGGCGCAGTCAGGAGTAGACTGAAGTATGGGGTATCACATTCGTTTAGTCGTGCGAGGTTTTCGAATTAACCGCACTTGATTTTGTTTTCGCAAGGGTATCTTATCATTACGACACACAACACCCACAATATCCATAATTTTCCGACCCTCACATTTGCTTACCATCGGAAAAAGAGATTAAGTACTTTTTTTTAATCGCTTCTCACACCATTCTAAAATAATAATATGTAACTAACGAAGTTCGGCGGAGAGGTTTTTGGGACTATGAAGTTCGATCCAATGGTTTTGGTCCGGGCTCCAGCAAATGTTGATCTATAGATTATTAGATTTGCGCACCTGGCGGCTCTTGAAGCATCAAGATGTTCCTTGACCCCTTCAGCTTCCGATGGAGATTGAAGTAACACATATCTTGACTCTTCGGGTCTAAGGTTTAGGCTATTATTAGTTTATTATTAGTTAGGTTTCATGCAAGTAAATTTTAACCATTAAGTCTAGAAGCATGCAATTTGCACTAATATTCTTCACTGTTTTTTGCGAATATCAGTCAGATTTAGTAATATTATTATTACTACTACGACACTACGACATAAATATTATTATTAGTTCATAATAATATTTATGTTGTAGCGTGTGATTATTACATTTACATCGACATTGAGATATAGGTACGCATGGCCGGAACAATGATTATTCAGCAGATCTACGGCTCGTCTCAAACTTTGATCCTTATCTATTCTGCAATCCCC
>NC_133485.1:7411863-7494097 GCF_025370935.1 Choristoneura fumiferana | reverse complement strand
CGTTTGACAACTTTGACATTTACCCTCTGTTTCGCCATCCATTTGATAAATTTATTTGACGGATAAATGTGATGCAGTCTCTGTTTGTTGTGCTCCAATAGACGGAAACGGGAAACAGGACCTAAAATAATAATGTTTTAAACTTTCGTGATTTTCACTTATATTTAAAATACCACAGACAGGACTTATCAATCACGTTAAACATTACAATACAACATAAGTATGTAATTTAGTTTTCTGTTAACCATAGCGGTCCCCCGACACCGACGACGTTTAGATAAAAAAATATTACTAGGTACTTATGCTAAATTAATTTAGGCTAATTTTGCGGGAAATCTGCATAGTCCCCGCGAAATAGTGATAAATAATATAATTCTCTTAACTTGGTTATCTGGAAGAAATCCCTTTTTAGGGATATGCTCGCCTTTGCTCTCCTTTCTGTGAATTTATATTTCTTTATATTTTATTTTTATGTGTAATAAAGAGTTTACATACATACCTACTTACATACATACATAAATCCTAACACATTGCACAAATATGAAGTTTCTGAACCATTGGAAAAAATGCTATTTCATTTCGATTGCGAGAAAAAAATTGTAATTTCTGTGAAAGAATTAATGCGAGTCTTATTCCTCCAGTCCATAAAACTTTCATAGGTTTTCAAATAAATCTTTCTAGATTTCGGCGGCAAAAGATTATCAATTATGTCTTTTGCTCTTTGCTCGACATCATAATTTTCACTATCCCTTGACGACATTGTGAGAATAATGAATTTATTTTAATCGTTTATGATTTACGCTCTACAACAATTTCAAAGTTTTCGCGGTAAGTATTTTTTTTCCAACCAGACACAGATAATTATAACAAAATCGCATCGGCGAAATGGTCCATACACACTGGAATAAATAGAATGGCGCCACCTTCTTTGCGGAAATAGCATAGCAAAAATTAATTACTTTTACTCCCTAGAATTAAAGTACACACTTTACTCCCGCGTCGTAAGGCTATATTAAGTACCTACTTTTAGAGCATGAGAAGTGAAAATGCGATTCTCAATACTACTAATAGAATAGGTACTACTCGTATCGCACGCAATATTGTCAATATTCAGCAACTTCATAGTTGTGCAATGTGTCAGGATTTGCTTCATAATGGCCGTTGACTATCTATAGTTATTTTTATAAACTGGGCAAAAAAAAGATGTCATTCCCTATCTTAGTCGACGGAGCATGTATTTTGCCTCGTTTTATGACAGTTTCTAAAAGAAAATATTACCTAACCTAACCAACAAAAGGTTGGAAAACCCCCGACTTTGTCACTTCAAAGTTCAATATCTCAAAAACGGCTGAACCGATTTTGATGTAACATATTTAAGAACCATCGCTAGAAATCCTCATTTCAATTAAAAAATATCTTTCTGCGTCCGGGGTTAAAAAATAAGGCTCATTGTAACATTGACTTGTAAGTGATAATAGTCAATGTTCTAACCCGAACAACTGACACTGAACCATTGGGTCGTTAAAAAATTTCTCGGTAGATTTTACCAGTAATAAGTTTTGCTTCGGGTTAAAAAATAAGGCTCATTGTAACATTGACTTGTAAGATAATAGTCAATGTTCAACCCGAACAACTGACACTGAACCATTGGGTCGTTAAAAAATTTCTTGGTAGACTTTACCAGTAATAAGTTTTTGCTTTTCCTGCTGTTATAGGTTTTAGTAATCGTTTATTACTCACAATCACTATAATAACCGGTTTTTTAACAATTAACTTACCTAAATACACTTAAACTTACAGCAAAATTATGACTTTTTATCCATACCTATACGTGTAACAGTTAAACAGTACTTACGTTAAACAGTTTTGCGGAGTTAGTATTTTGCTTGCCGACTCTTTTGGTCGGACCTTAACACTATCACTGCCATGTGCCTACGTATTTATAAACTGTGACTAATATTACCATTATGAATCATATACAACTAACTCACTACAAAACGTTGCCAAGTCACAGGAGACGTTATTGGAGCTGTCTAAATCGAAACTAACGAAACAAACTAGTAGCAAATCAGACTATTGTTTCTAACTATAGTTAGCAAACTTTAAATTACCTACCTGTGAAAATAGAGTAATAGTTGCTAGATGTCCCTGAAATCTGCCGTCTGGTAAACTTTGTTTGCAGACGTAACATATTAATTGGAAGGGTTACAGCACAATTGTACTTCATTTATTTTAACATTTGAAACTTAACGGTAAAATTTGAACATGTTTTTAAATGAAACAACGAAACTATTTAAAATTATGTAATAAAAACATAATAAATACCGCTAATAAATGTACATGTAGGTATTTTTAGTCTATTTGTGTTCGAAATATCGAGAAACGTGTGTTACAATTTGGACCGCTAATTCAAACCTAAAATTAAACGGAGTATAAGGGTTATTTGCTCCGGATGTTTCAACTTGTTTGAATATGCCCCTTATTAATTACTTAAGTCCTTTGTTGTTTTTGAGTAGCAAGATATTTTCATAAGGTTCAAATTATGTAGGGAACATTGAGCCTCGGAGCCAAAATCTGTATTAAAATTTTAAAGCTCTACACGCAGCTGTGCTCCGCGGTCGTGAGTTCGACAAATGAGTTTAAATGAAAATTATTATGGATTTACCTCATACTTGCTGTGCTAACATTATTTAAATTCGCCCCTCATTACATTGATTGCATAATTTTTAATGAATATTTTACTGACATTGTGAATACCTAATTAGTATAGCGCGTGATCAATTAGGTTCTCGAGCAAAAAGTGCACATAATTTCGTAATATTAGGTTATGGTTTCGGCATGTGTTCGCAAGGAGGGTGAATAGCCTGGCTGATGCTTGACAGAAAACCAACGATGCATCTTGTGCACGTTAACCGTTAAAAAAACATCCCCGCTGTCACCAGGGTCGCCATGTTTTAAAATTATTTATTACGTGAAATTGGCAAATTGTCTTCCAATGGACAGTCCTCAGAGTTTGCAGGTAGCTGGACCTTGTGCAAGGTCCGCCCGGATTGCTACCACCATCTTGCTCGCTAGTCCTGCCGTAAAGCAGCAGTGCTTGCACTGTTGTGTTTCGGCGTGGAGAGTAAGACAGCCGGTGAAATTACTGGCACTTGAGGTATCCCATCTTAGACCTCTAGGTTGGCATCGCATCTGCAATACCCTGGTGTTGCAGATGTTTATGGGCGGTGGTGATTTCTTACCATCAGGAGACCCTGCCATCCAGTCGAATAAAAAAAAAAGAGTCATATTTTGAATAATCCTACTTTCCTACTAATATTATAATGCGAAAGTTTGTGAGTGAGTGAGTAAGTGAGTATGTTTGTTACTCTTTCACGCTGAAGCGGCTGGACGGATTTGGATGAAATTTGGTAGGTATGTAGATAGCTGAACATCTGGAATAAAACATAGGCTACTTTTTATCCCGATATTCCCACGGGATAGGGATAAAATCTCGAAATAACAAATCGCTGGGCTTATAGTCATGAAATTTGATAAGTAGGTAGCTGGACGTTTGAAATAACACATAGGCTACTTTTTATCCCACGGGATAGGGATAATATCTTGAACTAATAACCGCTGGGCTTAGAGCCCTGAAATTTGGTATGTAGATAGCTGGAAATTATTCTATAAAACATAGCCTACTTTTTATTCCGATATTCCCACGGGATAGGGATAAAATCTGGAAACAACGAAATAACAACCGCTGGGTTTATAGTCATGAAATTTGGTAAGTAGGTAGCTGGACTTCTGGAATAACACATAAGTAGTCTACTTTCTATCCCGATATTCCCACGGGATAAAATGTTGAAATTTCAAGCGCTGGGTTTAGTCTTGAAATTTTGGACAGTTGTTCGTGAGGAAACCTGCACAACCCTGCAAAGGTATTCAATGGTATGTGTGAAGTTCCCATTCCGCATTGGGCCGCGTGGGAACTACGGTCCAAGCCCTCTAAATCTGATAGGACGCCTGTGCCCAACAGTGCCCAGCAGGACTAGGATAGGCTGGGATGATGATGTTCTTAACACAAAACTCTCAATTTCAATCACAAAATCTAGAAAAAAATATATACGTACGTAAATGAAGAACATAATAGGATTTAATAGGAAGGAAATTTGAGAGAGAGAGAGAGAGAGAGAGAGAATGTGAGAGAGAGAGAGAGATATTTATTTACAAAAATTTGACACGAGCGATTCATATTTTGCTTTCGAAACCCACAAAATTGCACCGAGCTTACAATTACTTATATAAACATCCAAAAGATGGCGCTGCCTGTAGATTACATCAAGCTATCGTTTGACTAACTTGGAATCTATAAGTAATTTGAAGCAATAATATATTAATAAACCAGTACTTAGGTGTCACTCTGGATAGCAAGTACTTAGGTGGCACTCTGGATAGCAGGATGACGTTTAGGCCGCATATTTAGATAGTTAGAGATAGGGCCGCGTTCATATTAGGCCGCTTATACCCGATGCTAAACCAGTCTTGTAAATTGGCGTTTAGCAATAAACTCACAAATTACAAGACTTGTGTACGACCAGTTTTCACATACGCGACGGTGTTTGCGCACGCCGCCTCGCGCCCTGCTTTCAGTACTCTACAGGTTCTACAAAACAGGTTCCTGCGCCGCGCTATCGGGGCTCAATGGTTTGAGCGCAACGTCGATCTTCACTGGGACGCGCAACTTCCCACCGTCGCTCAGTTTATGAAGCTGTCCTCACGTAGGTACTTAGATTCGGCTCCTCACCACCCCAACCGTCTCCTTAGGGAGGCGGTGGAGTACCACCCGATTCCAGATGTTTCCCGTAGGTTCCGGAGGCCCGGTCACGCCTTCCTGAGGGACCCCGACGACGATATCACCGTCACTAACCAAGCTCGATCCGACATAGATAGCAGATGCCCAAAAGAACATCACAGGGCGACACTAGCTTTCTGAACTCACCGCACCGCCCCCTCCGGAGGAGGCGACGACGCCGTCCCCCACAGAACACCACACGTGGGCGACCCCACTATTTCAACCGCTACCGGCATGTCCCGGGTAGGTTTTCTCCAATCAGACCTCAACCCGACTGAGTTTCTTGTCGTTTCTTCTCAGTCGAGACTAACGTAGTCC
This sequence comes from Choristoneura fumiferana, assembly GCF_025370935.1. Lineage (NCBI taxonomy): Eukaryota > Metazoa > Arthropoda > Insecta > Lepidoptera > Tortricidae > Choristoneura > Choristoneura fumiferana. The sequence goes on along the minus strand of NC_133485.1, from coordinate 7,488,942 downwards.
TTCCGAAACGACGTAGCATAAAAATCCGATTGCTTGCAACTCTCCTTAGCGTCCAAAGTCCGAGGTCGGCTCAATAGCAGCACTCTTTGGCGTGCTAAGTTTAAACCACCCACTTGCTGAGCAGCCCATCTGGTTGCTCGCCCTCTCTCCGGTAAAAAAAAAAAATGTTAAAAATTTGCTTCCCTTCTAATAATTGTTGGATAAGTACCTAGGTTTTGTTGCTTCTTTTGAAAAGTACATTGAATTTGAGTTCGTAATTCCAGATATACTTTGGTTTAATTGTATTATTTTAGGGTCAGTTAAATTAGTTACTTATTTATTTAATAAGGGTATTTAGGGTTATAATTCGACATCAGTTATTTCGATTAGATTAAGACATATGTTTTAGTTTTCAACTAAGTTTTGTTGTTCAGTTTGATATTATATTTATTACTTCTTAAATTTATAATGACTCGCACACGCAAGTCGAATCTTTCGCATAGCTCACAAAAAGCTCGAGCTATGAAAATAGCTAGACAGCAAGAAACATCGGCTTATATGCTGAACAGCGGAGAATTGAGCAGGCGGAGCGCCAGGCCAATGCTCGAGTGGCTGAAACATTGGCGCAAGCTAATGCTCGACGCCAGCAGAATTCTGATCGCAGTGCCAACGTGACGCTCGAGGAGGCGGCTTCTCGGCGTCAGCAGCACGCGGAGCTTATGGCATCGCAGCGTGCCTCTGAAACACCAGAGGAGGCGGCTTCTCGACGTCGGCACGCACGCGCAACTTATGGTATCGCTTACATCGCAATCTGAAACACCAGAGGAGGCGGCTTCTCGACTTCAGCAGCACGCGGCGGCTTATGGCATCGCTGCGTGCCTCTGAAGCAGCACGCCTTAAAGGAGACGGCTTTTCGACGTCAGCAGCACGCGCAACTTATGGCATTGCAGCGCGCCTCTGAAACACCAGAGGAGACGGCTTTTCGACGTCAGCAGCACGCGCAACTTATGTCATCGCAGCGTGCCTCTGAAACAGTCGAAGAAGCAAACGTGCGCAGACTCGCTGTTGCACAACGACAAGCTGAACGTCGGGAAATATTTGCAAGGAATAACTAGGGAGCTTTTAAAAAATGCGCTTTTGACTATGATCCAACTTTAGATTATAGAAACCACAGGCTCATCAAAATTTATCGCATGTACAATGGCCTATGGCTTGCAGATTTTGTGCTGCATTGAAATGGAAGGAGGAAACGGTAGGAATGTGTTGCTCTGGGGGCAAGGTAGCCATTTCCACACTAGAGGAACCTGTCGAGCCTTTAAAGGAATTATTTTCTGGCGAGACTGATGAATCAAAGCGCTTCTTGAACTGTATCAAAAAATATAATTCCTGTTTTCACATGACCTCCTTTGGGGCAGATAGGATCCTCGCTATGCCTGGATTTTAACCGACCTTTACGGTGCAGGGGCAAGTGTACCATAAAATAGGGTCTCTTTTACCTCCTTCTAACGGTCCAGCACAATTTTTGCAAGTATACTTTATGGGAGACGCCGAGGCGGAGACTGATAGGCGATGTCGAATTATTCAGGGACTCGAACGAGCGACTGTACTGAAAATACAAAAAGTCCTGCATGATCACAATGTATTGGTGCACGAGTTTCAAATAGCTTTAGAGAATATGCCCGACGAAAACTGCAAGGTAGTGATCCACGCAGACCGCGTGCCTAGCGGGCAGCATGCGCGGCGCTACAATGCGCCAGCCGTCGCCGAAATAGCGGCTGTGGTCGCAGGCGCTGACCTCACCGCCCCGAGGGACATAGTGTTGCGCAAGCACAATGATTCTCTCGCCAGGATCGCTGACACGCACCGCTTCTACGATGCTCTACAGTATCCCATTTTGTTTTGGAAAGGGCAAGAAGGATATCACTTCAGTATTCCTCAAACGAACCCGACTGGGCGACCGAACCCGAACAAAAAAATGTCCTGCATGGATTTCTACGCGTTTCACCTGATGGTCCGCGAACACGACTTCAACTTGCCGCTGAGGTGTAGGGTACTTCTGTCGCAATTTTTGGTTGAGATGTACGTGAAGATGGAGAGTAAGCGTCTGAGATTCATAGCGCTAAACCAAAGTAAGTTACGTGCAGAGAATTACATCCACCTTCAAGATGCCATCGCAAACGACAGCAATGTGAATTCAAATGACTTAGGGCAGATGGTGATCCTTCCTTCGTCAGTCGTAAATAGTCCACGATACCTCCACGCATATACCCAGGACGCTTTTTCCTACGTTCAGAAATATGGGCGGCCAGACCTATTCCTCACATTCACGTGCAATCCAGCCTGGACTGAGATCAAAGAAGAACTGATGGACGGGCAAAGACAAACGGACCGCCACGATATCATTGCGCGTGTTTTTAAAATTAAAGTGGAAAAGCTGGTGGCTTTCCTCACCAAAGGGCATGTTTTTGGTGAGTCGCAATGTTTCATGTATTCGATTGAATGGCAAAAACGCGGATTGCCCCATGTGCACTTGCTGCTGTGGTTAAAAGAAAAATTGCGACCGAACCAAATCGATGCAGTGATATCAGCAGAGCTGCCCGATCCCAATGTGGATAAACCGCTATATGACACGGTTACTAAAAGCATGATCCACGGCCCTTGCGGAGTGTTGAACCCTGCATCCCCTTGCATGAAGGACAGAAAATGTAGCAAAAAGTATCCTCGTGCGTTGTTAAAGGAGACTCAAACGAACGATAACGGGTACCCGTTATACAGACGCAGAGGCCCGGAGGAAGGGGGACGTACGGTCACAATTACAGTGAGAGGTACCGCGCAAGAAGTCGTAGTGGACAACAGCTGGGTGGTCCCGTATTCACCGCTCCTTTCCAAAATGTTTAATGCCCACATTAATATGGAGTTTTGTAACTCGGTCCAGACAATTAAATACATTTGCAAGTACATCAACAAAGGCAGTGACCAGGCGATATTTAGTGTGCAACAGCAGGGCAATCCTAACATTGCCCCAAGAGACGAAGTGCAAATATTTAGAGCGGGTCGATATGTTAGCAGCAACGTATAGACTGGGATGATAGGATGCTGATTTTCAGGGTTCCGTACCCAAAGGGTGCCAACGGTGCCAACGGTGTCGGGTCTGTCTGTCCGTCCGTCTGTCACGGGCTCTATCTCTTAAGCCGTAGATACTTGAAATTTTCACAGATTATGTATTACTCTGGCCGCTATAACAACAAATACTAAAAATAAAATAAAGTTACAAATTAAAGGGGGTCGTCATACAAGAAACGTGTTTTTTTTCAGCGTATTTTGATTATTACGCAGTTGCTAGGCAGCCAAGGTTGTCATCTAGCAACGGCCCTATGCCGTTTGAATGTTTACCTTTAAGTTAGCGATTTTATTGATGTTTAACTCGTATAAAAGCTTCGATATTATAATATAGTGACTGTCTGATTGTGTGGTTTATTCGTTTTTGTGCAAAATTAATGAAACAATTTATGAACCACAAACCTCAATGAATCGCTCGCCAAATCCGCATAGTACTAATCACTATGTTTACCTATTGTTTTTTACACTAGAAAAATCATACTAAGTATTTAACACTATTTACAAGGTATCATATAGTTTAAAATTTATTCACCCTAGTCGAGCTCTTTATTATTTATTTACACAACATACGAAGTCCACCGAATTTCCTGCGAATGAACTGCGCTGACAGCCATTTTTTTTAGCCGCGTGCGGCGCGGGGAATGGTTTCAGAAGCAAACAGCCAGCAGAACCAAAGAGGATGAGAATACAAATTGTTTTTTATTCGAAATACTTGCACAAGTGCTTACATTTCGGCGATATCTTTAGCAGCTTTTCCTTACCTGGCCCTGTTTGTTTATTTATTAACCGACTTCAAAAAATTCGGTTGTATTTTTTTTTATTTATTGTTTGTTTGGGTCAAATCTTGGAAGCTAAATTTGACTCACTTCCAATGGTCGACTTGAAATTTGGCATACTTATGTAAATTTGGTGACAGTATAATAATCTGGTAGTGACATGTTGGTGGTCCTGCCAGGATTGTCTTAGCAGGAGGGAACTCCTCAATAGTTAATAGTACCGACTTGAAATTTGGTACAGATATGTAGTTTAGATGACAATGCAAGAACATTCAACAAAAAGTACATTCGGCAAAAACTCTTGTATTAAAAATGAAATGTTGAAAACTTATTACAAGCATTATATTTATTTGCCTTGTAATGTAACTATGTTTGCTCGGGTGAAATCTTTCAACTCAAATTTGAAGTGGATATCTTCAACCAATTGAGCTGAAATTGTACACTCATGTATAAATCCGATGGCAATACAATATTATTATGTATGACATGGAGTTGATCTGATGATAAAGCTAGCGTGTGGGTTTGATTCGTCTTGACGAGTACTTTGGTAACCAGGGGCATAAAGTACAGTGTGCAAAAAAAAACTTACATTAGAAGAATTTTAAGAAAAACTTTTACTGAACTGCTTATGGAACCCTTCACGTACGAGTCCGACTTGCACTTGGTTATTTTTTCTTGAATAACCAACTAAGAAAAATTTATTTGTCTACTTACGTATTCTGACCATCCGAGTGTGAAGCAGTCGGTGGAGGCCAACGATGTAGACGCGCCCGCCACATAAGCTGCCCAAAAGTCATGCGAAACTGCCGTGACATCGAGCAGTACAGCACAAAGTTTATAGCTCCGTTCAAAAGCGCAAGTGCATCCATCAGCTCCCCGAACAAGTCGTAGCAACCCTTGAAGAAACACCTCCCGAGCACACCGCTCAGGAGACCCAAAATACCCTGCGGCAATTCAGTCGCCAAAAACAACAGCAAAACGGCCACGAGCATTTTTGTCGTTCTGTCCGTCCTCTTATCCGCTTTGTACTGCCGTTTCATCATCTTACTGTTCGTCGGGCATGCTGAATAGACTCTTATCTTTTTCTGGTGCTGATTCGCTCTGTAAACTTCTCGTATTAGCCATAAACTTATGACGGTCAGAATGCAACACGGCAGTAATTTTATCACCACAGCGTGCACCCAGAAATTGATCTGGTAGAGTTTCCCTTCTTGGTCGGCATCAACGTGATATAGTATCATGGGACCCGTCGCTTCCAGAACGATTGCCGTATGGATATCAAATACCTACAAAGATGTAATAAATATTAAAACTAGATTTACTAAAATGAGAACGGAAAGTTATTTATATTTGACATGTTTTCCAAGGGATGTAGACCAAGACTACTTTTGATGAACTTGTGACATTTTGATTCAACCACTAGCTACATATTAGGAAATATTGGGGGCTCATCAATCGCAATCTACGTCGAGAAACGTCGAGAAAAATATGTCTAAGTAATGCACTTGAAAACTCTCATAAAAGCCCAAACCATATTAATTTAACTACGTTTGCCTTTTAACGTGTGCTAAATGGCGTAAAGGCATTATGAAAATTGGGTCGGAGATTGCTTTTTACCATATAAGTGGGAATGCAGAGAATAGGAGGGAGGAGGAAGCTGCTCAGTATGGCCATACTACATCGCCCTTCAGTGCACAATATGTTACTTTTGTCAGAATATCTGTAAAAAAAATACATTAATCAATATAAATCAAACTGTGTTCCGTTTATTAAATTGAGGTTCAATTTTAAGAGTAATAAATTATTTTTTAAGAAATAAATTACAAGCGATCCAGTTTTCCACCGATCCATTTTCCATTTAGATCGTGACTTTGATGTATTTGACTATATATTAATCAGCGGCTCACTTACTTGATAGCTACGTATCTCCACACAGCAAGGGACAATGTTAGACATATGGAGGCCGTGTGGAATATCTGCGCAAAGTGCATGTGGAACAAAAGGTAAGCTGCCCATTTATATGGCATCTCTCTCTGGCCCGGCAGTACCTGTTTCATAAAAAAAATATTAGTTCCCGCTTCGCCATATTCTTGTTTGGTCAGATTCTTGTTTCGCTGGATATTTGTTTCGTCGGAATTTTTCAGTTAAACAAAACTATGTAAATGTATGGAACTATAATATATATGTATATAATGGCTTTACTCGTATATAAAATAAAAGTTACACTTACATTATGAAAAAAATATAAATATAAATATGATAATTGGCATAACCTGTTTAGACATTCTATTAAGTACAGTTGTTTTTATTCCATGTAGTCATTGATTTTATTGCATAAAATCATTCCGACGAAAGAAAAATCTAATGAAACCATAATCCGAAGAAACAAGAATTCGGCGAATCGGGAATATATCAAAAAAACAGCATGACAAAAATTCAATTTCCAATAGGTACCTACGTCTAATCTGCGATTATATTACTAGTAAGCATTAGAGCTTGCATTAATTACTGATTAACGATAAGATAACCTATTTGTTATTCGTAATGAAACTTTCCATTGTAACGTAGCAGAAGACTGTTCCATGTATTGAACATTACTTGCCTTTACTTAAATCACTTTTGTTCCATATATGTAAATGACGCGAATTAAGTAAACCGATCGTAAAACCTGGGGCCTTGTTCCTTATCAGAATTACCTAGGTAATAGCGTTAGGCGATGACAAGCAGATATACATACGTAGGTTAGGTATATCTACCTATCAGACGGAAAACCTGTGTAGAATAGGAATTATTTGTAAACAAAGGCTGATACAAGATCCGAAGAAAAGTCAACGGGCACGTACATACGTCGAAACTCCCAGAAGGATGATATTTTGGGTGTTTGGTTCATTACATTGCTCAAAAATGCATGAATTTTGTGTGGGCATGGACAGGTCTAAAAATATTTGTTTATATGGTGTCTTGTTTTTATCAGAGCCAAACATGAGCTAAAAGATTGGAATAAAATTGTGTGTCACTCTTACGCATCATAAGGCCGGTTGTGACTGAGTTGAGTACTTATATGTATAACGTGTTTTCTAATTAGGTAACAACTTTTATTTTAGGTAGGTACTTGTAACGTTGGTACGAATATATAAGTAAGTTGTGGTGAATACTCGTACAGTCGAACAAATTGAATCATGACCCAGGGTCGAACCTTTGTGCTACTAATGTTATGTTGACATCTCATACTTTTGTCAAGGAATTAATAGTGAAATTGATTATTAAAAGGTTCCACCCTGGGTCATGATTCAATTTGTTGGACGTACATGGTAACACTACAGACGTTGTCTGAATCAATTTTACTACATTCTCATTTGTTTTTTAATGAACATTACTGGAGTAAGATTGGTTTTTAGAGTCTTTTTGTATTTTTTATTTTAACTCTAAAGTTACTTTTACGGTCATCCCGTGAAATCCATATCGAAAATACAAACTGAAACATGGATGCACAGAAAAAACCCAGAAAAAGACACCAGCGCTGGGAATCGAACCTGACCCAACCTGACCTGAGGACCTGGGTTCGATTTGCAGCGCTGGTCTCTTTTCTGTTTTTTTTCTGTGCATCCATGTTTAAGTTTGTATTTTCGATATTACTGGAGTAGGTACACCTACGAATCCACATCTTCCACCTTCCATCTTCTACGTGGTAGCCTAGTGATTTGACATATGGACTCTGAAGGTTTTCGAAATTAATGTGCGAAACTATATAAAAAAATACCTAGAGCTTTACGATGAAGAAAAACATTATAAGGAACCCTGCCTACACCTCCGAAGAATTAAAATTCCTCATGCGCACTGGGCCCACGTGGGAAGTAAGGGCCAATCCCTCTATTCTCAGAGGAGGCATGTGCTCAGCAAGGAGACGTAGGTATATAGGCAGAGTTGATGATGATAAACCTACATCTCACACGGCGAAAAACTATAAACAAAAGAACTCTCATCATCATCTTCATCTCGGCCCATATACGCCCCAGTGCAGGGCACAGGCCTCCTTTCAGAATGAACTCTTCTAACTCTTATCTCACTAATTAGGTACTGCTACGAAACGCTAACTTATAATAAACTAAGTTGATTAGGGTTGGCCCTGACTAAGTTCCCAGAATGTACTTATGTGGATACTTTGTCTCACCGTCTAAGGTCTCACATATAATGTGGCGTGCTGTGAGGGTAGGCAGCGCCAGTAGCTGCACCCGCATGTACAGTCAAGTGCAAGGATATCGACACGGCCAAAGTTACAAAAATATGTAGCTATACACGACTTTATGACGACTATATTTATACTCTGTTAATGTCGAATTTGCAGACATTAAATTATAGTTTTTAATATTTCATTGTTATTTTACATTTTTACTCGACTACGGCAAAGCCAAAGAAAGAGTAATGATTTTAGCAGTCTATGTATGTTTGTATTTACGTATATATTAAGTTTTTGCTTGTGACTATGACACTAGGCATTATTATTTTACTTATTAGATAAATACATATTTAAATACATATTAAACATCAAGACCCGAGAACAAACATTCGTATTATTCATACAAATATCTGCCCCTGCCGGGATTCGAACCCGGGACCTTAAGCTTCGTAGTCAGGTTCTCTAACCACTTGGCCATCCGGTCGTCAAAGAAAGAGTAATGATTTTAGCAGTCTATGTATGTTTGTATTTACGTATTTATTTTTGTTTTTGACTTCTGACTATTTCAATATTGATTATTATTTTCAGTTTTTACTTGCCATTTTTATTTCAAATTATTTATGAATTTTAATCATCAACATCCCAGCCTATATACGTCCCACTGCTGGCACAGGCCTCCTCTCAGAACAAGAGGGCTTGGGCCGTATTTCCACTAGGCCCCAGTGCGGATTGGGAACTACACACCACCATTGAATTGCTTCGCAGTTGTGCAGGTTTCCCACGATGTTTCCTTCACCGCAAAGCTGTGAAGTTTCAAATGTAATTCCGCACATGAATTTCGAAAAACTCAGAGGTGCGAGCCGGGGTTTGAACCCACGACCCTCTGCTTGAGAGGCGATAGGTCAAACCACTAGGCCACCACGGCTGTAAACACTAGGCCACCACGGCTGTGACCACTAGGCCACCACGGGTGTAACCACTAGGCCACCGCGGCTGTAACCACTAGGCCATCACGGCTATCTTTCTCGTAACTTTGACATGTACAAACTATGATGTAATTTTATACTGAATTAATAAATAATCTAATCTAATCTATGCACTTACCATTAAGTCGTGAATACATTTTTTTGTGTCTTAGGCCGATATCTTTGCACTTGACTATATACCCAGCAATAGTAAAAGATTATATACCCTAATAGGTTATCTACCCTGTTGCTAGTGCTGGCAACTGCGTTCGGGTGTAGATACTGGCGCTGCCTTACCTAAGTCGCTAACCTATGCTACCAGATCTTAGACTCAAAGAAGAAGGAGTGAGCAAAGTAATCGTTTTACTAAAGCAAAACAACGCCTGATACAATAAATCAATCCTTTTATCATATCTGAGTTTTACAATAATTTTCTAGTTATATCAAGAAGTATAAGTAAGTGTTTATAAGGTTGATTGTAGTTGTGGTAGTTCCTATATCGGACAGACGAAAAGAACAATAGCTGAGAGGGTCAAGGGACATATTGCAGCTGTTAAAAATCGCCAGGTAAATAAGTCAGCCATAGCCGAGCATTTGTTGGAGTCAGGACCAAACCACTGGATTGAGCTTCACAATCTCAAAATTCTGTCCATGGAACGTTATTTCTACTCAAGAATGGTACGTACGTATGGTAGTAGTTGAAATAAAAAAGCATACAAATTTCAAACGGGACGATGGATATAATTTTCATCTTCGTGGAATCCTGTTATTAATAAGTGTCGGCGTAGGGATGAATGTTCGGAGGGACGTTCGGACGTTGTTAGTGTTATGTGTCGGTGTGATGGGGTGATAAATAAAAATGACCAAGTGCGGGTAGTTCATGATACGAGTGCCGGTACTATTAGTGTTCAAGTGCGGGTAGTTCGAATGACTCGCGCTGCTAGACTTGACACCCCACACTTCAGTCTACTCGTGACCACGGCCACTGCAATGTTGCCGAAACGTCGAGGTAAATATTACTCGTTTGTGTTAGCGTGATAAGTCCCGTTGGTGGTATTTTGACTATGAGTGAAAATCACGAATGTTTAAAACTTTATATATATCAAGAAGAAGCTGACCAAACTGACAAGTACGATGACATGTGCTGCTACTTACCAGGTATCGATAGACGGCAAAGGGCACGTACTCCATCATGACGAATACATCGGCCACAGCCAACCACTTGAGCAGCCGGTTGATGGGCGCCGCTGCCAAATCCCTACGAGTGAGCACCACCACGTTCAAAGCATTCGCTAAGGTCCCAAAAAAACACACCTGCAAAGTAAAGAGAGCAAATTAAAAGCTTTTCGAGCACATTTGCCGCGTTTTAACAGCTATCTACTTTACCTAAAAGCCTCTAATATAAACGTTATTAATGAAGGTCCGACGTGGAATCGTAATTGTTGTCTGCTAAAGCTTTAATCTTACCGGCAGTCAATGAAATTTATATTGTTACGAGTTTTGGCGCAGCGTGGGCTTTACAAACACCGCAAAAATAGGCGCCATAAACGGGTCAACATTAATTAGTCATCAGTCGCAAATTGCTGCGGCATTTGACACCAAGTGGCGTTCACCGCGGCCTCGGCCATGTTTGCCATCGGTGCCAAGAGGCTGTGTTGTTATTGTAACTAGAGTACGGCATGAGACGTGTAATGTACTAATTTACCCTTTTTTACCCTTATAAAATATGACTCTCTGGTGGCCGATCGTCCAGAATAAGACCCATCGTCCACAATAAGACCCATCGTGCACAGGGATACGCAAATCATCCATATCAATGAACTACCATATTTTACCTTGCTTTCCCTTTTTCCTTAGCTTCCAACAAATATTGTTTTTATTAGCATTACCTACGTTTGCTCAACGACATTTAAGTTAAAAAAAAACCGGACAAGTGCGAGTCGGACTCGTGCACCGAGAATTCCGTACACATTTATAGGTATGTAAACGGGAATCGTGTGTGTGGTGAAGATATTTCCCGCTTTTTCCGAGTGATTTAATACATCCTGTTTAAGCAGAGCCCTGCTCCTAAGCAAAACGTACGCAGTGTGGGGTCAGATTATATTGGACTATGATATTTAAATACACTAAAAATCAAAATTTTCAGACTTTTTTACTTAGTTGTGTTATAATAGCTACCTTCACACCAAATTTCAAGTTTCTAGGACAACTGGAAGTACCCTATAGGTTTCAGTGCACGGCAATTTGTATGGAATCACGTGACAGGCTTAGCCTAGTGTGGACTGTGGAACCAACGGAAACCCTACTTGTAATTTGTTTTTGCTTTTAATAAACCATTTTTTGATTTTGTTGTATAATGTAACTTTCGATTGCGTTGACTTAAAAGTTTGATTTTTTCAAGGCTTCAAGGGACCGCAAATATGATTATTCGATATCAATTTCAGCTTGATACCTTCACGCGTTCCTGAGAAAAAGGGTCTTGACAGACGGACGGACGGACGGACAACAAAGTGATCCTATAAGAGTTCCTTTTTTTCCTTTCGAGGTACGGAACCCTAAAAAAAGAGTTTTTCTGCATGCGCCGTAGTGGTAATTTATCAATTGAACGAAAACATTTCTTTCTGAATTCAGATGAATGACAATTACAGTTAGGTATGTAATAAATCTCAAACCAAAATAATGTTCTGCGAACCTCAATTTGCTCGTAAACATATGTCAATAAAATATTCTCAGAAGCGGTTCATTCTGGCATGATATAATATATGATAGCTAATAACTCATGCCCTGTATGACAGCGTATTACCAACGCATTACTATGATTAAAACCCTGGTATTAAGGTAGGTAACTGAACTGTATATACATATATATGTATGTTTTGATAGCCTATTGGGTGTCCCACTGCTGGGCAAAGGCCTCCCGTTTTGTTTTCCACCCGAATTGCCAATTTGGGTCGGAACGTTCCAAATCTTCCCACCATTTTCTTTTTGGTCTGCCCATGCTTCTGTACTCTCGCATGGAAACGGATGACATGTCTCGCCGAATCCCACTAGACCTTGGCGGTCATCGTCCCTGCATCAACAATTTCGCAGTCCTGGGGTGCCGGTCGATGTTGCTGATTTGATCAGCCTTCTCCGTTACATCTGTTTAACGACAGCGGTATAACGTTACCAACGTTTTAACGGTATTTGAAGCCCTGCTCCGAACACGTATGTTACGGCCACATACATCGCAATTACGCGAATGTTCGCTTTTATCGTATATTATCCTAATCTTAAAGTACATTATCAAAAAACTAAAATTAAAACAATTTACTTAATGGAGTTCCCTTAGGCAGGGTTCCGAAAATGCTGGCAGCTCTACAGTCCCCTGTGACGTCTGCTAACGTCTTTGTTATTTTTTGCAAGGACCCCACGGACCAAGGGTCTTGACAACGAACGGAAGAAAGTCGTATTCGGTGCCTAAACCTCTGTATTTGTATTTTGTAGTATGTAAAAATGTTAATTTCGTCGAATCAAAACCTTCTAAAGGTAGTTTTTCACCGGCGAGGCGAGGCGAGAATTAAAATTTGTATGGCAGCGCCCGCGGCGGCTCGCGGCGAGCGCGCGAGAATGCATACAAATTTCAATTCTCGTCTCGCCTCGCCGGTGGAAAATCACCATAAGGCTCGGATAAATTCTCATAAAGATTTGATGATTTGATCCGTCATGTTATGGAGAATATACTTACAAGAAGACTGAAGTATCCATGTATGCCGTTATACGCCAAGACAATGTCCCGAAAACTGCCAGAACAGTAGTTACATGTAGACTCTGGAGACTTCGTCAAATTCAGTTTATCCTTCAGACCATTCACTAGCTTTACTAACGCACCAAAATCGAAATGCTCATGGCTAATATTCTTCGTCTGTATTCTCAGCGACGCTGATGAAAGAAATTGGTATAAGTCAAAACTAGTTCGATTGGTGCTCTCATCTGTTGTTATCTCTTGAAAAATGCTGGAAAACGCCTTGGTTATGTTCTGGGCGGTATCCACGTCGATTGCCATGTTAGTTTCAATAGGGACTCAAGAATTTTATCAAAAACCATCACCGCCCAAAGATGGAATGGCGTTTAAAATGACGAAGTCAGTTCCAGTTGGAAATGAAACCTGAAACAAAGTGCATTTATTATTTATTTGAACGGATTGTGAACGTCTTTTTTGTTACTCTGCTTCGTCTTTGCAATGAAAAAAGTACTTAATCCTCTTAGTGAAATTTTAAAGGCATGTCAAATTAGGATTGTTGAAGCTTAAAATGTAACTGACAAAAATGATAGACAGCCAGAGAAATGGGTTTATAGAAAATGATAAGGGTTTATTAGTTTTCCTTCAAAGTCCTAAATTGATTTTTACGCCTACTGTGCTCGTAAAAGGTTACGGTTACGTGTTACCTAGGTAATTTTTCAATATTTATTGTTTATCCAAGACCTCACACGATACTTAAGGTACAAGGCAAGTTATATAAGTCTAGGGAAAGAGCTTCGCTCGGTTTTTTTTTCGTCACAGAGTTATCAAAATTATCGAACTTATTGCACGTTTTCACTAAAAAGATATCATTATAAATTGAAAACACGTGTTTTCCCAGAGAATGATCGATCTAGCTTGGTCCTAATCAAGTTGGATCGATCATTCGCCCCCGAAAACCCACATATTATAGCAAATTTCGTCGCAACCGTAGAGCCGTTTCGGAGATCCCCAATATTAAATAAATAAACGTGCAAGAATTGCTCGTTTAAAGATATATCACAATACAAACACGACACAGGGTATAAATTTAAAACTAATCGAAAATACAAACTGAAATATAGATGCAAAGAAAAACCAGAAAAATAAGACCAGCGCTGGGAATTTCGATATAGGTTTTACGGGATGACCGTAAAAGTAACATAAAATTTGGAATTGAAATAAAAAATACAAATAGATTCCAAAAAACCAATCTTAAAACTAATATCAAGTAAATAAAAGCAATGACCTAGTCTCTCTCTAGTCTTTGGCCCTTAACGAGACTCAACCCAAAAAAAGCACGTCACTGAAATGGCACAGCGCTATTAACCATTTACTAAGCATGCCTGATACGAGTATATTTTGCTTGAATTTTATATTTAAAACGCCAAAGGCAGCACTTGCATTGCATTGATGAATATCTCTGTCGATGCCATAAAAGCAAATGAAGCAGTACCTGATTGCACTTTCATAGAATGTAAAGTGCTGCTGGGGGTTGGTTTTTTCTCGTATAAGCTGTTGGCCTTAATATAAAATTTTACACTAAACAATATTTCCATAGGCGTCGTTTAATAAGTTGTCTCGTAGATCTGGAGAGCTAGTGGGGCTTCTGATGATCACTAACTGATACTGTACTCGAGAATTTCAGAGGCGCTGCCAGCATAAAATTTTGCAGGCGCCAGTTATTTCACTGTCTGTCACATAGTCCACGCCGGAACATAGTGCAAGTAATTGTAAGTTTCTATGCGTGTACGTCTTGCTAAGGTTCAACACCCCTGCTAAATTTATTTGCAAGATTCAACCAACCGACGCTCTGGAATGCTAGGCGTTTATCCAAAATAAAGGAACCCTCATTTATCTACGCAGTCACGCTTACTAGCCATAAAGTGATGTAAAGATACGCTTTATGTCGACGAGAAAAACCGTGTGCCAAGTGCATTAGTGAATTTCAAAAAAGTAGCAGATGGAAAAGTCTTTGAACTCGAAGAAAACTTGATTATGAGGTTAAAGATAGGACGGAACATTTATTTCCCACGAGAACTGCATTACTAAATTACTTTAGAAATCTAAGTTATGGAAAATACACACTAAAATCAAATAAAAGTTAATGCTATTTTACTGACTTTCCCGTCTTTTATCTCCTTCGTTTTCTATGTACTTACAATATATCTTAGTATAAAAGCTAGGTCTCGTCCAATCGAATTATAAATTCTTACTTATTTTAGTTATGCAACTATGGTAACAGTATTATTCTCAGATTGATAGTGTGTTACGTCTTCACTTAAACCGCTGTACCGATGTAAACGAAATTTAGTATGAAAATAGTTTAAGACCCTGATACGGACATAGGAAATTTTTTATCCAGGAAAATTGCATAGTTCCCACGGGATAGCCACAAACGAACCCTTGGCCGAAGTTGCTTAATTATTGTAAACTGTATGATGGTCGTTACTTATTACCGCGCACACTGAGTTTTGTAGTACGAGGCACACAGTATCTTATTATTGTCAAATATTGTTTCTTTCTTTTTCTTTTCTTTCTTTCAAATACGGGACCGGGTGGGTGAGCGAACATGGCGACATTAATTATAACTTCTTTCTGTTTTGGTGTTTGCGGGTTGTTTTTATATAGTTTTATAAAGTTAATAATTGTTAAAAAGTATTATTTTTGTCGGTTTATAAAAGGCGACTAAAGGGACCTGATGCGCGCTCTTTTGCCAACTACCGGTCCCGGAAGTCCGGAGTCCGGACTTCTTCACTGCGTTGTAGACAGCAAAGGGAAACCCCCTACAGTATTTTCCCAAGAAAGTCATCATGTAGGTTCACTTCTGATGCTCAACCTACGACTTAGTAAGTACAAGACCATTCTGTAAAAAGGGCAGCATCTTAAATAGTGGATTCTAGAGTCGAACAAATTGAATCATGATCATGACCCATGGTGGAACCTTTTAATAATCAATTTAACTATGATTTTCTTGACAAAGGCATGAGGTGTCAACATGACATTAGTAGCACAAAGGTTCCACCCTGGGTCATGATTTAATTTGTTTGACTATACAACAAGAGCATAATACGAGCTATTTTACCAGAGAAGTTCATATAGCCACCCGAGCAGGTACGGCGAGGGTGGATAGACACGTCGAGGGGAAAATGGGTTTAATCCTCGAATTTTACACTGCTTTTCACTTGGATTGCGAGGAAATGAAATAAAAACAGTAGCAACATTGTTCACTTACTAGGTACCTTTTATTTTGCATGCATTGTTAATGTAATATTTTTTTAGTTTTATTGAATTATGTATTTGATAGATATTTATATTACACAAATTAAACTTTAAAAAAAATATATATCTATAGAAAATTTTCTATTTGTGGCTTTTGACATTGCCCTGGTCTTAGATGAAGATTATACTTTATGCACTAGAGCATAAAAAGTCATTTTATGTCGCCTATAGATCCAGCATATTACCTATTTAGTGCCATCCACGAAGACGCGTGATTTTGACAAAATTAGCCATTAATAAGAACCACGGCATGCGTCATCGTGAATGACTCTAAAAATACGAACTTTACGAGCATGAGAAGTGAAAATAAAATTTTGTCAATAGAAAAATGTGACATGTCACAATTCTCGCTCTGTGATAAAAAACGGCGCGCCATCATGTTGTTCTGCCTGTCACTTTCGCATTACGTATTAAATTATTCAACGCCGAATCTACGAATTTTTCGAACCGGGGCAAAAGTGAATTTGGGCGTCCTTGCTTAACACGTGCGTAATAAAAAGGCTGGGTTTAACATTGAAGTCAGTGCCCTACTGCATTACTCGTTTGAAAGTCTGATATGTACCATGTAGCTACTCTTCTACACTATAATATACTTTACACTATGCTTTATACTATGCTATACTTTTTTTTCTTCTTTATTAGGTACTCAGGCAACGTTGAATAGAGCTACAGTTTTGCTTTCATTATCAGAAGCTCCCGTGGAAAAATACTCTCATATTTCACCGCTATTATCCTATATTAGGACGACGGCAAGTTTCAGTGTTTTGTCTTTGTCAGTGGGCTACTTGATATTCCGAACAATATTTTGAGAACATTTGAAACTTGAGGAGTTTACCGTCATATTGTATTTCATATTTTAGTTAAAGTAAGCTGTTTGAAATATTAAAAATACAGAATGTTTCAGCAATATCCAGATTATTCCTGCATATTTCCTTTTTTGAGATGATTTGTGTTTTGCTTCATCTTTTTTTTATCAAACCCATACGTGTGGGGTATTTATGGATAGGTCTTCAAAAATAATATTGAGGTTTCTAATATCATTTTTTTCTAAACTAAATAGTATGCGCGAGAGCCACTTCCAAAGTGGAAAATGTGTGCCCTGCAACTTCTAAAATAAGAGAATGATAAAACTAAAAAAAATAAGTATGTATGATGTTGTACATTACCATGCAAACTTCTACCGAAAATTGGTTTGAACAAGATCTAGTAAAAAGTTTTTTTAATACGTCATAAATCGTAAAGTAAAGGTTTTATATTATGTTACTTGCTGCTACGGAACCCTTCATGGGCGAGTCCGACTCGCACTTGGCCGCTTTTTTATAAACCAATAGAAACGCTTCATTTACCTATCCTCGCACAGCACCGCGCTGGTGGAAACAGCCGAGCGGAGCGAGCCTACGTAAATTATACGTTTCTATTGGTTCATGAAAAACATATTCCTCGCGACACATCCTCGCACATCTCTGGTGGAACGCAGCCTAAAACTGCTGAACTGTACGTGGTTTGGAAGATAGAAAAGCATGAGCATTTTTTATCCTTACGGGATCAAGATATACATTGATATTAGGTAATTGTGTTTTGTTTCTTTTCTTTTGTACAATAAAGAGTTTACATACATACATATACATAATTATGTAAAATTAAAATACCGAAATCTCAACCGCTAAAGTGTAGAAATTTAATTTTCACTGGAGTTCATCTTGCAGCCTTAATGAAAACGACGATGCGAGCTTCGAGAATTCCCATAGGAATTTATATCATATAATCATCATCATCCTAGCCTGTGAGGTATATCGGGTATATCCCACTGCTCTCATAATGAGATTGCTTGGGCCGTGGTTCCCACACGGACCCATTGCAGATTGGGAACTTCACACACAACATTCAATTGCTTTGCAGGTTTGTGCAGGTTTCCTCACAATGATTTCTTTCATCGTAAAGCTATTGGTAAATTTCAAATATAATTTTGCACATGAATTTGGAAAAACTCAAACGGGGGCTTGAACCTCTTTATTTTGGAAAACCATAACTCGATGTCATTCCGTGTTCTTAGCAACCGTTGTGTTGATTAAAAATAAAATGTTTACGCTGTCACTATGCCACGAGTCTCTTTTCTCACTGAAAAATTAGGTTTATCAATGAGGAGTTAAGAAGCACAATGTCGTGAGTACCTATGAAAAGTTCAAAACTTGAATAAAACTTTAAAAGTTCATGAAATTTAAAAATATTCCAAGTAAAACCCTTAAAATTCCAAAAGAATTGTCAGAATGAGTAACTTATACTGAATCGCTAAATTTGACACTGAAGCGATTCAATTCCCACTCAAGTTAAGCGTCATGGTACGAAAACCGCTTGAAGTGTGTGAATGAAAACGTCTGTATCCCTGTCGCTGAACCGTGCTTGAACTGAATCGCAAAAGTAACGTCGTGGTACGAAATAGCGTTGCAGTTCAGTTTAGAGCCTAAACTGAATCGTATTAAGAGAGCGTGGTAGGCCCCCTGAAAGAAAATTGTACTTTAGTATTTTTACCTCATTTGTTTCCTTCACACTCACACTTACGATACCATACCATACGTATAGGTACTTAATTGCCTTGCGCAGTGTTTAAAATATTTTCTTAGCCCTACATATCCAAGCAGAGACACAGTGTTTTTAAAGTTTATTAATAAATCAGGCAACGTCTCTTTCTCTTTAGCTAAAAGCGGTTCTAGGTACGACGTATATATAAGTATCTAAGATAGTAAGTCTCAGTCCTGTAGTTTTTATTTATTTTCAAATCTCTTTTGATCCCTAATTGAATACTAACAAAATGACATTGGTCGTCCTATTCAGAGCTTCGATACAAATCAAGCGCATAAAGGTGAAATTGGAATTAGGTACTCAGTATATTAAAGTGGGAGCTATTGTCAAAATTCACCTTTTTGTATGATTTCCGGAAAGGACTTGTTTACTTGTTATTTTGGGTATAACATAATTTATTTTTAGAAGGAAAATGTTTGATCCTAAAATAATTTGCCGCTTACATTCATGTGTTTGTAAATACACAAATAGAAAGTATAAAGTTTAAGTTATTATATTCGCAAAAAGGTAAGGCGTCTTAGTTAATTCACTCAATAATCCGACAGTTCAACAATGGCTTGTTTAGAGTCATCATTATAGACAAATCTTTTTTATAAGAGGGTCATTTGCAGAAAATATGCACCTTTCAAGTATAGCAAACTTTTATATGGAAAAATATTTCTCAGGTGCGCTACGTTCATAGCAATCAAAAAAACATTTATAATAAAATGAAACGAAACTGAGATGGATATTCTTAGGTGCGTTACATTCATAGGAATAAAAATCATTCATAAAAAAGTGTAGGTACGAACTGAGATGGAAAATTTGGGTATTTTTTTTCTTGTATGAGGTTCGAATACAGACACGATTCTGAGTGAGAAATGCCTAAAAAAACAATTTTCTGATGAAAAAATAGGTGGAATGAATGATGATGATGATGATAATGATATTTCTGATGGATGATGATTTGCAGCGTTACAGTAATTTCAAAAGATTACAATTTCTAAGAAATGAAAATAGTCTTGAACACATTCGCGACCCTATATATTGCTACGCGCTACGCTCGTAACTAATAGCAGCGGTTTTCCGCTTTGAGGCGAAAACTTCCTACGAACAGAGAATCCGGTTGTCGAGTTCTTGGTACTGAGTATGAAAGAGTCTTTTGGATTAAAGAATAGTCTTTGAAGTGGTGATGGAAAAATATAACACGTGGAAGTTTTCATACGGCCCATCTGAATTGGAAAACTAAATTTCTAATTCATGTATAGGAAATGACAACAGAGAACACAATGGGGATATATATGAACTGGATCAACACTTCGGCATGTTTGTACTGGCACACATAATAAAAAGTATGTAAGTATTTAAATAACAATCTCTATTTGAGGATTATAGTTGTAAAATCGCAATAGCGTTTCTGTACATTTTATCCGTTCATACCTAAAAAATCCTTTTATGTAAATTAATGGGGTTGGAAATGGAGTATTTATATACCCTGATAAAAATACATTTTATAGCAAATAAAAGTTGCGGGAAAGTCTAGCAATTATCTCCATGTAATTGTGACCTTTTTCGTATTAGTAAAGTACAGGCTTTATAATGTTTATGAAACATTATATAAGTAGGATAGGTAGGTATATAGATAGATCCTCGTTTGACTCGCTCAAGGGCAAAAAGAAACTGAAAAATCGACCGTCTCATCGTAATTAAAAAGAGCGTTTAAATTATTCATTTACGAACGTACTCTTTAATTTACTGATAAAAAGATTTCGTCTTTATTATACATCAAATGAAATATCAAATAAGAAACGCTTTGTAGTACTATCTTAAACATTTTTTACGGAATTAAGGGGAAATTTAACTTGTTGAGCACTCATTCAGAAAATACTGGTAACAGGATAAAAGTTGTTGATTAATATAAAAATGTATAAAATATGTTTATGTGTAATGTATATATTGTTACAAACGCATACCATTGTAAACCCATATTCAGCAAATAAAGTAATTATTATAAAACAAAATCAAAACCGCCTTAGAACGATTCCGCTTGAATCACGTGCTTATAATGATCTGTATATTTATTCATATGACGGCCGTTAAAAGATTTCTATATCGTATATCCTACTAATATTATAAATGTGAAAGTTTGTGAGTGAGTGAGTGAGTGAGTATGTTTGTTACTTCTTCACGCTGAAATGGCTGGACGGATTTGGATGAAATTTGGCGAAAAGTTAGTTTATAACCTGGATTAAAACATAGAATACTTTTTATTCCGATGTTCCCACGGGATAGGGATAAAATCTTGAAATAACAACCGCTGGGCTTAGAGTCATGAAATTTGGTATGTAGGTAGCTGAACGTCTAGAATAACACATAAAATACTTTTTATGTCAATGTTCCCACGGGATAGGGATAAAATCTCGAACTAATAACCGTTGGGCTTAGAGTCATGAAATTTGGTATGTAGATATCTGGACATCTGGAATAATCCACAGGCTACTTTTTATATCGATATTCCCACGGGATAGGGATAAAATCTCGAAATAACAACCGCTGGGTCTAGAGTCATGGAATTTGGCATGGGTGTTTTAATTTAACGTCAATGAAAATCACGATGTTATTTTAGGGAATTCCCACGAGAATTTAATAAAATCCCGGAATTTCAATTCAACTGCTGTATCCAATGATTTACGCGTGCGAAGCCGCGGGTAAAAACTAGTAATAAAAATTTGCAAGTGGTAGGACCTTGTGCAAGGTCCACCCGGATTGCTACCACCATCTTGCTCGCTAATCCTGCTCTGAAGCAGCAGTGCTTGCACTGTTGTGTTTCGGCGTGGAGAGTAAGACAGCCGGTGAAATTACTGGCTCTTGGAAATCCCATCTTAGGCCTGTAGGTTGGCAACGCATCTGCAATACCCCTGGCGTTGCAGATGTTTATGGGCGGTGGTGATCTCTTACCATCAGGAGACCCACTTGCTCGTTTGCCACCAAGTCAAATAAAAATAAAAAAAACATCAGTATTGAGATGGTATTATCATTGTTGCAGTCGTAGGTATAATAAGTGATATAATGGTAGTTATATAGTGATTTCAACGTACTACAAAATAAGCGTGTCTATCTCAGTTAATGCTGGACAATCTAATCATCATCATCATCATATCAAAGTCAAAGTCAAAAAGTCAAAATATCTTTATTCAATTTAGGCTATAACAAGCACTTATGAATGTCAAAAAAAAAATCTACCACCGGTTCGGAAAAACCTCTGCTGAGAAGAATCCGGCAAGAAACTCAACGAGGTATATATATATTTTTTTTAAAACAGATTTACAATATTATTAAATGATATGTATACATCACAAGTATTTAACACAACTTTATTTTTAACACAGTAGGTTCGCTATTTGAAGGGATCGCTAATTCGGATCGGAATTATTTCCAAATATCCCTTTCCATGATATAATCATTAACTTTATAATACGCCTTTGATATTAATGTCTTCTTGAAAATAGATCTGAATTTTGTATCCGTTTCATTTATAATATTTTTTGGAATTTTATTATAAAAACGTATGCAATTTCCCAGAAAAGACTTTTTGGTTTTAGCCAGTCTGTAAGATGGAACTTTAAGCTTCCCTGTGTTTCTAGTAGCCTTTGGCTTATCGACGTTAGTGGGAAAATCACATATGTTCTTCCTAACATACATAATTATTTCAAAAACATAAAGCGACGGCAGGGTTAGGATATCTGTTTCCTTAAAAAAAGATCTTAAAGATTCACGCGTCTTCAAATTATAAATTGCTCTAATTGCTCTCTTTTGTAAGATAAAAATTGACTCAATGTCTGCAGTAGATCCCCATAAAATAAGGCCGTACGAAATAATGCTATTAAAGTAAGCAAAATACACCAACCGTGCCGTCGCCACATCGGTTAGCTGCCGTATTTTCCAAACTGCAAAAGCAGCAGAGCTCAATCTACCCGCGATTGCTGTGACGTGAGGTCCCCACTGTAGTTTATAATCGAGCGTTATTCCTAAAAATACTGTTGATTTTACAAATTCAATAGTTTGACCATTTAACTTTATATTAGAAACTGAATTCGAGCAAGATGAATTTATCAACGAGAATTTAATACATTTAGTTTTCTTAGGATTTAGTAACAAATTATTGGCAGCAAACCATGCGGATATCACGGACAGGGTTTCATTGGGCTCAATGAAGTCGGTATCTTTTCTACTAACCTTGAACAGTAAAGACGTGTCGTCTATACCACCATATGTATAAGTAAGGTCATTTACATAAATAAGATACAGGAATGGGGCAAGAATGGATCCTTGAGGCACTCCCATTTCAGCTTTATCAGCCGTAGAACGTCCACTGTTGGACATAGTAGGCCTCTCCCTAGCCTCCCCCATAAACCTCCAGTTACTTCGGATGGAAGCGGCCTGCATCCATTGTAGACACGCAAGTTTAACCAGGTCATTCGTCCATCTCGTTGGTGGACGTCCTATGCTGCGCTTGCCGATCCGCGATCTCCATTCAAGAACTGTTCGGCCCCAAAGGCTATCTGCTTTCCGGCCTAATAATGGGCATTGTGGCATGCCCGTTGTTACTTCAACAAGCTACTTAATTCGCTTGGCTATGTCGGTGACCGTCATTCTTCAACAATGTAGTGTAGCGTGTACACAATCACAATCAATCTAACGCAATGGCTCAATTGGAAAAATTAGTCTGATAAAATTTAGGGTGTTGATACTTTGTATGGACACCTCAAATTAAATAAGACTAATTAAAACAGTTGAGTTAATGCATCATATTGTCCATGTCCAGCAACAACTGAGCTAAAGAAGTAGATACTAATTTTATATCACGTTTAAAAGTTCACGCACTTTATTTAAATTTGACGCACTTCAATGGTAGGATTGACTTGAAATTTGGCATACTTATAAATTTGGCGGTGACACCCTCGTGGTCTGACCAGGATCATCGTCGCAGGAAGGAACTCCTCGCCGGTTCATGGCTTCGACTTGATTTGTAATTATATAATATGTAGATAACACGAACATTTAAAAAATTAACTTGTTCAAATTTCCAAACGCTCTCGTCATTCTTGAGCGATTTTGCATTGTCACGGTACAGATAGGCAGCGAATATTTTGTACCATACAATTGGTTAATTTTCAACTGGAAACTATTAAGAGGCCCACAAATTACTCGTAGGGTGAGAACATAATTAATGCAATACTTTGAATTGGTCATGTATTGTGTTATATTGGATAATATTCCTGCAGGTTAGAATCTGTCCTGAATCAATACAATTGGTGGCTGTAGACTTCGTGAATTTGCGAAAATATGATATTTTTTAAAAATAGCCAAAATTGAGTTGTCGAAAAAACCCATAGGAACCTGCTCACTAAGTTTCACGAGAATTGTTTGAAAAAGGACAACGGACACATACGAAAACATTTTTGCCCAAGCTGAAACGGAGATGCTTCACCCTCGCTTGGTCGATGAACTACTATAGTCGTTCCAATCGTTTATTTAACTTTTGACAGATCACGCACGTGAAGTTTTACAACAATTTTCGGTACAATGTACTACAGAGAATACCGTAGGTACTTCATGGACGGGTACCGCCCACTTAGTAATGTGCCATTCGTAATGAATGACCATAGACTATATAAACCGTTTTGAAGTAAATCGATTTTATAAATAAAACATACATTTAAAATTATTGTGATTATATTTTATATCAAAATCATTTAAAAATAATAAATACATTAATATGCCTTTAGGGATTAAAAAGTTAAAACAACTAAAATAGGCACTGTAATACTATTTTTAAATATACCTACCACGGGCGTCTCGTTGTGAGTGACAACAAACTGGCGTCGGTGCCGCGTCCAGTTTTGCCGCTTCATAATTGACAAAATTACTAAATTACCGTCGGAAGTGATAAACATATTAACTTAACATAAATGGATTATTTTAATATGTAAGATAAAGTAACTTAAACACCTGTGAATGTTTATAAAACAATGCAAAATGTTGAGCTAAAATAAAATAATTATGAATGTGTTAAATCGATTAAAACTTCTTCATGAATAAAATCGATTGTTAAAAGAAATCGAATCAGTAACGCATCAGGGCATCTCTATTTTAATTAGTACTCGAGCTGTCAAAAGTTAAATAAAAGATTGGAACAACTATAGTACTAGCGAAATAAACAATAGGCAAACGACCCTTTCTATAGGTAACTTACTTCTGGCTGCCTAATAAATAACTACCTTTGTAGGTTTTACCTACATCAAATAAACTCAGTAGATAATAAAGACAGAGTACCTAAATTACGAAAGTATGGATTATTATGATATTACTATGTGGGATAAGCTCTACATCATGGAGAATTTATTATTTGATTATATTCGTACCATTAATGATAAGTTATTACGTCTGTTGTTAAAGCTATTAGTGCTATTAGAGCTTTCATAATTAGAACACTTTGAAAGAGTATTACGCCTCGTTAATTATTCTATATTTCCGAATCGGTGGTAGATTTTTTTTTGACATTCACAAGTGCTTAAGTGTAATTCATAAGTGCCTCAATTGAATAAAGATTATTTAATCACCTACAAGCTCGCATCGAAATATATTTTAATTAAAAGAAAGAAGAAAGAAAGAAAGAAAGAAAATACATTTATTCACAACACAAGACACAACAATAGTATTAAGTAGAAAAAGGCAACACGAAGGAAAGTATGTGTAAATAATAATAATATGTATAATTAATGTGTACGTGTGTGTGTGTGTGTGTGTGTGTGTGTGTGTGTGTGTGTGTGTGTGTGTGTGTGTAATTAATTTGTGTGGTGTACCTAGTCATGAGATTAGGCGCAATTCTTAGATATATATAAATAAACAATGAAGAACAAGAATATTATAATACTGAATATCCATGCACTATACTCACATAACTAAAACATTTATCCCAAAAAGTTTGTTTAGTTTTCGCTCCGCGGCTCCGACAGATTTGCTCGTAAATTGTTTTGTCTACGTCACACACTACAAATGTTTATGCAGGTATATATATGACCACCTGTTGCTTATGAAGTAAATATTGGATAAAGTTTATTAGCAGTAAAATACATTTAGACGCGGTACTTAGCGGAAGCCACTGCCGATTCCTTTGCAAGCCCGCACGAAACTGAGAAATATTATCGTTCTATGTTCCAATCCATGTTGCCCTCCCGTTGTGAGTCGGTACAGCTATTTGTTTCAGTACTCCTCTAACAGACAAAGTTATCTTATGGTGTTCCAATAAATCGTGTAGCGAACCTGAACTGAAGTGCTAATAACACTAGTTTGCTATAAAATTTTACGGCCGGGCGTTGACGCCGCCTTTGTTATGTTTAACAGAGTACAAAAAAGGAGGAAGTTCTCAATTTAACTGTATTTTTATGACACCTCAGAACTTTTTTCTACGTGAACCGATTGTGATGATTCTTTTTTCAAACGGGTGCATCTCAAGTAGTCTCATTTGAATTTGATTAACTAGTACAGTCGACGAAAAAGCTTGTATTACACATTCAACATGCTAGTGGAACGCAACAGTCCGTTGGGTCATGTTTTGTAACTTTAGGTTTAACGTTTATCTTTCACATACAACACGTGGTTTGGGTTAGAAAGTACCCTTTCATAGGATAACCAATTAAAAAGAACGGGGCAGGAAAGTAAAACAAAATTAAAAAACTTTTCTTTGTTTTGTTACTACTCCATAAATGTTTAACCACAAAACTTTATATCCACATGTTTTTATGAAGTACAAATTTAGCCTTGTTTCTGTGTAATAAATTTACAAGCTTTACTGTGAAGGAAGACATCGTGTGGAAACCGGTTTAAAAATTGATTTATTAAATTTAATTTGTAGCGGTGAAGCAATGTAGGTATAGTTATAGTGCATTGAGGGCAGTAAGAAGGGGATTACTAATTACATCCAAGTAATTATTTTCTTGTAGAAAGATTATAGTTTTAACCCAAGACATTAAATTTGTCTTCATCCAATACAATATGGCGTCCGGCTATATACGAAATATTATTGTCTTTTTGACCAAGGGTATAAGTAATGTCTTAATCTAAGACATCCTTTTTTTCCGTGTAGAAGCCGAATAAGCCGCTTGATACCGGGTAGATACCCGACTTGAGCATCGAAGAAAAAATCGATTTTTATTACATTTATAATTGTCAAACTCTTTTTTTTTATACAGTAGCACTTATTATATTTCCCTAACATCTCTCACAAAAAAATATTAAAATAGTCCGATTCCACTGCTGTGTCACATTTTGTATGAGAATTTTGAGTTTTTAACACTTAATACAGATGCAAATGTCATTTTTAGGGTTCCGTACCTCAAAAGAAAAAACGGAACCATTTTTGGATCACTTTTTGTCCGTCTGTCTGTCTGTTTGTCTCTCTGTCTGTCTGCCAAGACACTTTTTCTCGGAACGCGCTGGAATCAAGCTGAAATTTATATCAAATACTGAGGTTTACTGTTCCTTGGAGCTGTGAAAAAATCAAACTTCTAAGCCAACGCAATCAAAAGATGCAGCCATTTATGCTGCAAATTTCCGCAAATTTTCGAAACTCACAAGGGAATCAAAACCTACAGGGTACTTCCCGTGAACTCAGAATCTTGAAATTTGGTATGAAGGTAGCTATTATAACATAACAAACTAGAAAAATGAAAAAAAATGAAAAATGAAAATAATTTATTGCATAAAAAACTTATAAACAAGAGCTACGGCTCTGGATCCTGAGCTAGGAGTCCCTGTGTTACAGGATCCAGGTAGGAAATAAGACCGGTTAATATATACTACTACTACGCATTACTTCCTGCTACTGCTTATATACTATAACCTAACTAGGATTATTATAATATTAGGTACATTTGCTAATTAAATGTGGTTTTATAATGACTAAAAAAAAAAAAAAAAGTCTGAAAATCTTGATTTTTTATATCTGTATGGCCAATATAATCATCATATTGCAAGGAAAAAAAACATATAAAACTATCTTGTGTCGGAACACTTCACAGCTCGGCAAAAAAATGACGCTAAGAAAACAATTGAATAAAATAATGGCTAGGTACCCGCCAATACAGATAGTCACTTTTTTCGATTTGTCTAACATAGATTGAGGTTGCCGGGTTTTCTGCACCCTTTCCTTTAAAATTCAGTCATGAAATCTTGCAATATATCAAGAGCCGCCCTGCGCAAAGCCAAGGTCATTGTTTTTCATTGGCTAAGTAGGTAGTCTCAATTACAGTAAAACTGAGAGCCTACTCAGGGTTGTTGCCTAGGTGGCTGCTATGTATATCCCACCTCACTTTTACTTTTGCGTGCACACACACACAGGCACGCACGCACGCACGCACGCACGCACGCACGCACGCACGCACGCACGCACGCACGCACGCACGCACGCACACACACACACACACACACACACACACACACACACACACACACACACAGTTGCATACACACTTACTGTTTCGGTTGAACATTGAGCATTGTAGGTAGCTAGCGAGCCTCACACAGTGAATCATATCGTTCAAATATTATTCAGTTTTAGTATTAGAATCTATAAATGCACGTGACAACAAGTCAGCTATATACATGAGTTTGCCTTTTCGGTATTTCAATTCTATTTCATATTTTAACAATTTTAATTTCAGTCTTTGCAGCCTAGGGGTGGAACTTCATGAATGTGCTTTTTTACCAAAGATTCAAGGGGATTGTGATCATTTAAAACGGTGCATTTTTGACCATATGTATAATAATGATATTTTTGAGTGGCCCAGACCACACTAAGCAGTTCTTTTTCTATTTGTGAGAAGTTTCTTTCTGCTGGAGTTAAACTTCTAGATGCAAAACTGACTGGTCTCTCATTTTGTAGTAGACAACAGCCAAGTCCATCTTTCGATGCATCACAATGAATTACAGTTGGTTTTTTAGGATCAAAATTTTGTAAAGTTGGGGCTTCAGTTATTTTTTTCTTGATATTAGTATACACATTTTCATAAGTCATTGTCCATAACCATGTAACATTTTTTTTTAATAATAACTGGAGCGGTGATGCAACATCTGCCAAGTTTGGTATAAATTTCCTCAAGTAATTAACCATGGCGAGAATTCTTTTTTATTATTTTATTTTATTTTTATTTTTTGGACTTTTCATATTAGTGATTTAGGTACTCTTTCTGGGTCAATTTTCTATCCTACCGACTGCGCCATGTAATAATATTTTATTAAAAGTCACTTAAAGTTATTTTGTGTTTTCTTTTAATAAATCCTTTACATTCTTAATTAATTATTATCCGAATGGGCCCTGGTTCTCTGCTAGATGTCAGTCAAGTGCCGTTGACATTG
Source organism: Choristoneura fumiferana (assembly GCF_025370935.1). Classification (NCBI taxonomy): domain Eukaryota; kingdom Metazoa; phylum Arthropoda; class Insecta; order Lepidoptera; family Tortricidae; genus Choristoneura; species Choristoneura fumiferana. The sequence continues at coordinate 7,459,905 of NC_133485.1, read as the reverse complement.
ACAGCTATTATGACAGTTCTATTTTATTACACATGAAGCGTAGATAAGTTTTGTGGTGTAAAATTGGGTTATACCTAGCTAAGTTTTAGGGATATACATGAAAGGCTGGCTGACTTGAAACCTCCTTAAAACTAAAGTCACAAATTTCTGGGGAGGAAAACTATTCGTAAATCTATAACTCCCGTAAGAACAATTTAGTATGCATGGAATACCACCATTGACGAGCAAGACGGTGTGACGAAAAAAAATTTACAGTTCATTAATGCGGACCTCCGCAATGTGATGGCTGAATCATTTTATTTAATCAAGTATCCATAAATATTATTTCGATTAATGCATCAGAAAAATAATTATTTACACAATTTTTCAAAATAAGCCACAAAATCACTAATTTCGTGGCAGATTAGAAACAAAGAACTACCTACTCAAAATTGATTAATACTTTATTACTGGGATGTATTTTACGAGTATTTACCTATGTACCTATGTGTATTTAAGTTCGCAGCAATAACTAGTTTCTTCTTTGTTTGACTATATGTATACTTAATTAATATTCGTATAATTTTTTCAGTTACTGTATTATTATTAATCGAAAACATTTGAGATTTTCCATTAGCTTTAATGCCATGCCATGATTCAATGCCATGTGTGAAATTACTCACCGTACTGGACCTGCGTGGGAATTATGGCCCGCAGCTCTCTCATTCTGAGTGGCGGCCCGTGCCCTACACTGGGACGTACGCTTTTGGTCTCTAACCCTTTGACCGCCACGGTCGGCAAAACGCGACAACTGAAAATCGTGCCATAGGCTCCGCTCCATGTCGGCGTTACGTGGCGCGTATGGAGCTATTTTCCGATTTTTGTTTTGTCGTCTGTAGCCAACCGTGGCGTTCAAAAAGTTAAAATTAATAAAGGATCGGTAAAGGCATAACAACACTCCATAACCACCACTCACATCCACTACCACTACTTTAAAGTTTGATTTTAGAAAAAACTGCTTTGTTCAGTAAGCGTCAAGAAAAGCAGACAGAAGTAGAATCACTTTTATCTCTGTCGCATTGTCAAGTGCCCAATAGCAAAGTTCATCATACGAATGAAATTCTTCCTTGTTACTGTTTGTCTTTATTTCATTAGCGAGTGAAAAAAACATTGAAAAAAAATCAAATAAGGAATTTGCTTTTGCAACAAATTCCAGACATTGATTCCAGTCGTTTAGCTCCCTATCAGACTGAAATAGAAAAAAAGAACTGAAACATTTTATTTTAATGATTAATAGGCATAAGTTTTATGTGGCAAATAACAAAGGCAAGGAACACATTTAGGCAAATTTTATACTGCAATGTTTTACTTCCAAATTTGTGCAAGCGAGCGAAGCGAGCGAGCAAGACGGTTTGAGAACAGAAGCGACTTGGATAGTTTAGCTTCAGAAGGCTGAGAAAAAAGGTCCCTTAGCCTTCGATATTAGGTTTTTTTTTATAGCCGGCATTATAACTCCCACTAGGAAAGTAGTTTGGATGCCATTCAATAAGTTGCTAAATTAAGGCCCTCCGGCGTCTTACGTCAAAGTCGTAAAATGTCCAGGTGTCCAGGTTGTAGAATGACCAGGTAGTACAATGTCAAGATCGTAAAATAACCAGGTGGTAGTAGGTATTCCAATCAATACATTTGACGAAAATTAATGCTTCAGCTTTTTGATGTTAGGGCTAGTGAAATTAGGTACAACGTAAATACGGAATGCTAAAATTAGGGCTAATGAATATTTAGGAAAATTAAAATATCGGCTTTTGGATTTTAGGGCTAGTGAAATTAGTTTTAGTGAAAATAGGATTAAAAAATTTCAGGCTACCATAGGAGAACCTGAACATTACTATTTGTATGAAACATCATTGAACAACGGTAAAATTTTAACATCTGACTAAAATTTAATCAGCGTTGCCCTTTTTTCTGCCCTTGCTACAAAGTCACCCCGACTATCAGGGCAGTTACAACATTATAATCTGCTTTATATGCTTTCGCGACACATTTCATGAAAAGATAATAGATTTTTAGTATTTTGCCTATGCAAAATGGCGCCGTTTTTACATCCATCCAGTCAGTCATTCACTAGAGAAATTAGAGTCAATTTAGACTTGCAAGAAAAATGGTGCAAGTGTATTATTACTTTATTAAATTGCCAGGTCATAAAGGGAACGAGTTTGGAGTAGTCAATCGAGCGCAGTAATGTGATAGTTTTTGCACGATTATTCTTGCAGATGTAAACTGGGCTGTACCTGTAGTAGCTGTTATTCAAGCGACAGCCACAACCGGCAGTCAAGATTACTGGTTTCTCTCAAATCGACATGTAATCAAATCATCAGTCAAAAAATTTCGATCAGTATATCAACATACACATCACTACCTATCAATATACACGTGGCACTGCTAGGCATAGGTTTCTTCTCAAATTAAAAGAGCTTCGACTGTAGATTCTTCCCGAGCGGACTCGGTGTGGATTGGAAACTTAACACACGCTATTAAACTGCTACAACTTTCCTCGCAACGATTTCCTACACCGAAAAACTAGTGATAATGTGCAAGGCTTATTTGGATGCCACGGCCCTCTGATTGAGAGGCCATAGATCAAACCATTAAGTTATAACATCTTTTTTCTTTAGCCATAATCCCACAACAAGGCGTAGAAATAATAAATAGCAGGTCACGAAAATAAGCAACCAAGTTTAATGTGCGATATATCGTGCTAGAATCATAACTCTGCTACTTTTGCACAATCGTATAAAAATGATTGTTGTACTCGATACTCGACAAACTAATCCGCGACCCCGGCGTTCTGTCACTGCAGAGCTATAAATAACTAACTTGAAGACAAGTTGATATACGAATAACACAATCATCACAATGAACTATATAGGAACGAAATGGAGGAAGGAGAAACCGCTACAGGGACGATAAAATAAAGGACATTATAGGTGAAAAACTTAAGCAGATGAACTGTTGTATGTAAGTAGTAGTAAAGTGTCCGTATAAACAAATTGACGTTCCAGACTCATACACATATACAAATAATTTATTTGTCAAACATAGGTTAAAACAGTTGGTTGGTTGGTGGTTTGGTGGTTGGTTGGTTGGTTGGTGGGTTGTTATTATTCTTATTATTATTAATCATAAACTTGTATCACTATGCTGCGCCCATGGGCATACAAATACAAATATAAATGTCTTGTAGGTAGGCACATTCAGCCATGCAGTAAACTAAATAGTCTAAAAAGTTGCCAAACTATCACGCAAATTCAAAAAATGACTTAAGTTCCATTAACTCTGTGCACTACTACATACAACAGGTCATTTTCTTAAGTTTTTCACCTATATTTGAGTTTTTTTTGGTGCTAGTAGAATAGGTTATCTTAATATGAAAAATAAAGCAGACATGATTCCAAATGCATTTTTTACTGTTCATCTGGTTCTGCTCAAACGATAATTGAGTTTGTGGATAATTTTGTCGACAAAGTAAGCTGTGACTGACAGTGAAATGTACATCACTATTAGCACACATACAAAAACTGACGTTTGACGTTTGACCAAAAAACGTACATCCTTGAAATCGGATGTCGCTTTTGCAGTATAGTTGACTTTTTTTAACAAATGGCATTAGTTACATGATCGAGGAGTACAACTATATATGGTTGACTTCAGTCATGTTTGAGCGTGGTCTATTGGTCTCCTTTGTCTAAGATATGTGTACTTATCTCACAAAAATGTCTTAAAAGACAGTAAATGTACTTCAGCTTAGAGGTACTCGAGAGACACGAGCTCTACCTAACCTTAAAGCAAATACCATTTCAGACATTATATATTATGCAAATAAAAACTGGAATAGTACCGTTATAACACACGGTCACCCAGGGCTTTGGCATTACTGAATGGGCCACATGTTGCTGGTTGATTTACACGTCGCACAATCGATAAATCGGTCTTGATGCTAGCACATTTCGTGACGCAAATCCTTGTCACGAAAATAACATGGCTACACATGAGCACGTCAAAAATTATACCACGCCCTAATTCCCTTTGATAAGATGTGGGAACAGGTTGTAGACGTAGATATTTGTTATGATGTTATAGGTATTCGTGTACGGAAGTCCTATAGTTTTGATCCTGCTTAGACATTCTCAAATAGAGAGAGAAGAGAGAGAGAGAGAGAGAGAGAGAGAGAGAGAGAGAGAGAGAGAGAGAGAGAGAGAGAGAGAGAGAGAGAGAGAGAGAGAGGTTACTTCAAATTAATGCGTATAATAATCATTGCTTACAATGGATCGTGTAAGCAATCGTGAGATTAAACTCCATTGCTGTCGTAATTAATATGAAATGCGAGAGGGATCTGTAACGCAGAACAAAATAATTATAGTAATTTATGCAATTAAGTCGCTCCGAGTCGTCCTTGATGCAAAGGCTTGATCTATCGCCGTTCAACGCGGCAACAAGGCAAGCGTGTTGGGCACTTTTGCGCCAGGAACGATTCGAGGGGGTCTTTTTTTATAATATAATAATATTATTTAAGTTAGCTAGTAGATTTAGGGCCTGTTTCACCACTTGTCGACTAACTTTAAGTGACGGATATCAGTGATGTCCTCTCTGTTTGTTTTGTCCGCATAAACAAAGACGGCATTACTTTTATCTGACACTTAAAGTTAGTCGACAGCTGGTGAAACACGCCCTTATTATTTAGTAGTATGTAGCTCTTAGGTATATGATTGTATTTTCTATAAGTTTATATTCTTATAAAAAAAGTTCTGTCTGTCTGTCTGTCTGTCTGTTACGCTACGTCGAAACCACTGAACCGGAAAATTTGGTATATAAAACGGATCCGGATCTAATGATTTATACGTGCGAAACCACAGGTAATAATTCTAGATAAGAATATACAATAAAATACAAATTTTCTTTGTTACGAATACGGTTTATTTAGGATACGTCGGATTGAAAAAAAACATTGCTTCTGTTTCTTTTGACATTAAAAACTTGTGTGTGCATTTTTATGGCCTTTAAATTTTTAAAAGCTAGACACGGTATTATATATGTACTCGTACGATGGGTTTAACTGGTAACCACCCGACTAATATATGCATTAAATAGTTCGTGGTTTTAGATTAAGAACATAACAAAGAGCATTTTCTATGTGATAAATTAGCTGTGTTATTACACACGAATAAAGAACGTACTCCTACCTAAAAGGCCAGCAACGCACTTCTGACTCTTCTGATGTTGCAGGTGTCCATGGGCGACGTTAATCGTTTACCATCAGGCGATCCGTTTGCTCGTTTGCCCCCTATACCATAAAAAAAACGCTAACGCGAATAAAATGCTGTGAGATCTAAGATATCGTTACTCATACCGCATGTATGTTACGGAGCCAACCGTGATGCAAGAGAATTGACTGTTTTTTTTTTACTTAATTTATACGACATCGTGAGAGTTGCGAGCAACCAAAGGATGCAAGTGGCAAGTTGTCGTTCATTGTGGCGTTCTAAGAGGAAGGCCTTTGTTCAGCAGTGGACGTTTGTCCTTCGTCCTGCGGATGCAACGATGTGCCACACTATGTAACCCGTAGCCGAGCAAGTTCCCATTTCAATTTCAGAGTACCCTAAATATATTTTATATTCAAAATTTTATTTTATAACTTTTTTGACGTCCTGGCACTAACAATCTCTAAGCTTAAATATCTGTGGATGGACGAATGGACAGACGAACACAGCAAAATAAAGATTGGTTTTTGGAATCTTTTTGTATTTTTTATTTCAACTCCAAATTTTGCAGGTGGTAGGACCTTGTGCAAGGTCCGCCCGGATTGCTACCGTGAAGCAGCAGTGCTTGCACTGTTGTGTTTCGGCGTGGAGAGTAAGACAGCCGGTGAAATTACTGGCACTTGAGGTATTCCATCTTAGGCCTCTAGGTTGGCAACGCATCTGCAATACCCCTGGTGTTGCAGATGTTTATGTGCGGTAGTAATCTCTTACCACATGCTTGTTGGCCATCCAGTCAAATATAAAAAAAAATGCTACTTTTACGGTCATCCCGTGAAATCCATATCGAAAATACAAACTGAAACATGTATACACAGAAAAACCAGAGAAAGAGACCAGCGCTGGGAATCGAACCCAGGTCCTCAGCATTCCGTGCTGCGTGTTATACCCCTACACCACCACTGGATAGGAGTAGGTACAGACACAAATTTCTCCTATGCTCCACATATCTTAGGTTGTTTGTTTCTTATTTAGTCACTTAAGCAGCGACACTAGCGACATCTATGACTACAGAGCAAAACTATAATGGGTTCTTTGTATTACTACGTACGTATAAAATTCGCAATGAATTGTTTAGAAATTTGTGTTTTGTTTAGCTTCATATTATAATTTAAATATTGGGTAAGAATACAATTTATATTTTTTTCCCAAGCTTTTGAACTTCTACGAACTTCTACGTACTGAAATTATACGGTACATTGACAATGTCATTTCATGTAATAATTCAAAAACGACATAATGTTCTCAATCGTGTTCTATCTAATCTCGATTTGATAGTAATACATGTAAATATTTAAAGCATTTAGTTTATAATAGTACAATTTAGCACTAAGTCCAAATGTCAGTAGTAAGTAAGTAGTGCAACCATTGGTTTAAATAAAGATATTTTCATTTTCATTTCAATGTGAAAGTTTATAGTATCAAGTAACCTAAATGTCCGTAGACGTTTCTAAATCAGTTTTAAAATCAACAGTGCAAAAGTTCGCATCGAAACACATGCCGACACACAACTCCCATTCGGTGTGCGTCAATTTAAAATAGTAAACCATAGTCAATATTTAGCTTATCACGAAAAACCGATTAGTTTTTTGTTTATTTCCTATCGACCTTGAGACAGCTGCCAAGAGTGGAAGACGTTGAATAAACACTTTCAAAGGCATTAATGGAAATACTACTTATAACCATGACAACTGACTGCGGAAATGGACCTCATAAGCTTCATAGCCAGGTTCTCTAACTACTTGGCTATCAGGTCGTCACGTCAGGGACTCCGTTTTTATTTTTTTGTGGGGAGAGGCTACAATAATTGAGAAAATAATTAATTTCTCAAACTAAAATTATAATATTTTGCTTTGGTTTTACTGAAACTGGAAGCACTTATCTTTTAAATACTTACCTAGTAATAGTGCTCCTAAATATAAATGCTTTCCTAACAAATTATCGCTTGGCAACGGGGTCATGTAGGTATTCCATATTATATGATTATAATTATCTCATTTCTGAAACCGAAATTTTTTGAACGTGGGAGTTTTAAATAGTAGCCATTATTTTGGAGCAAAATACAGCAATTAACCTGCTAGTCCCACCCATACTGGGTGAGGGTGAAGCACTGTAGCTAAATGATAACTTTTCCAAAAAAAAAAATCGCAACAAATTTTTTTACGGCATAAGAATATTGTATGATAATGTATTGTAATCGGAGCTCTGTACATATGTATCAGCTGCGTGGAGTTTTTTTCCCTAGGCAATTGAAAAACGTGAGCGGAGAAAACTTAATTTAGCTATGACTTCAGACGCAATACCGTAGTAGGTACTACATATTTATATACAATACTTATGTATCATCTCATCACAGATATCGTGTGAATATGTGAGGCAATCCGGGAAAATCTATAAGGTGTAATAAATAATACTTATCATAATGGGTGGCATCCATAATTTGAAATGGTTACATATTTAAATATCGAAAATTAAAATATCGATTGTATCACAATATCGAAAGTTGTTATTCATCTGGTCAAAATGTCTAAGATTGAAATGTCGATTGATTAAAATATCGAATGAGTAAAAATATCGATAGCCAATATTATTATATCTAAGTAGTAAATGTCAACATATTTGAATGTCGAAAATTAAAATATCGCACATACAAATCTGCTTTATTTATTGCTCCTTTCCCTTAATAGCATTTATCTATACTAATATTATAAAGAGGTAAAGTTTGTGTGTTTGTGAGGTAATCTCTGGATCTACTGATCCAATTTAGATGAAATTCGGTATACAGATAGTTTGAGTCTCGTGGAAGGACATAGGATAGTTTATAACCCAGAAAATAGCAAAGCTCCGGCGGGATAGCGATAAACGAACTGATGATGTTGATGATGATGATGATGAACTGATTTTCACTACCACCACTGGCGTACTTACTCTGCTTGCTTGCATGCATTCTTGCATGCTTGCTTACATGCTCGCATGCTTGCTTGATTGCTTACTTCTTTGAAATGTTTATGGTTCACGCGAGCGAAGCCGCGGGTAAAAGCTAGTTTTACATAATCTAGTCATTTTTAGTTGTCACAGTTCTAACCTAACCGAACCAAATGTTTTTAGCAATTCATGTTTAGTAGGTTAGGTTAGGTTAGTATTGCGTCAAGGCGCGAAGCACCTCAACTGAGCGGAATAGAAACTCCGCGTTCGCGGAGCTCCGTCGACCCTGTCACGTGATAGTTCATACATAGGATATTCGATACTCTGGTCTTCGGTACTTTGTACTTCGATATTTATATCTTTCGATGTCACGTTTGTAGACAAATATATTTTCGATATATTGGACGTAGGTTATCTAACCATTCGTTCGACAATATAAACTTTCGTTATTTTAATTTTCGATATTTCGAACATCGACATTATACCCGTAGGTATTTTAACTTTCGATATTTAAATAAGTATGTAATTTTTGAAATCTATACCTAAACAAATAAAACCAGCATAATTGACCGATATTTACACAGTAATGTTAGACCTGCGGCTGTTCCTAAATAATGATTAATGAATTTGATGAAATTCAGAGCTGAATGTTCTTCCGGAAGCACGAGGTACTTTGTTACAAAAAGTTACATTTAACGCGGCCACGCTTTTTACGAGTAAGTAGTATTGTAGGTATAGAAGTGAAATATTATGAGCATTATTATTATGATGTTGGTAATTTGTTTTAAAAAACCTTGGTAATCTAATTGTTTTCACCTATAGTCTCTCAAGCAGAAGATCGTAGGTTTTTTACTCAGCTGTTGAATTTTTTGCGAAAGGAATGTATGTGCAAAATTACACTTGTAATTTCATCATGAGCTAACAGTTTCATGTATTTTAATAGAGTTTACACAATAAAGGTTTCAAGTATTCCAACTCTGTGGAATGAAATCGATGTCAATACGTTTAACGGTAATCCCTTTTTTGTTACCCTTAACTTAAATAGATTGGTACAGTGAAAGCGCAAGTGTTTCAACGAGAAGTATTACCTAAGAGTTACAATTTTCATTGTAAGAAAGAAAAAATAATAACACAGATTTGACACAATCGCAAATCGTGAAAAAATGTAATAACTTTAGGTACTGGCTGAAGGAAATTGAGTTTTGTTTTGGCAAAACACGGTATCTGTAGGAGATAACAGTGTTTAGTCGAATCAGGATCCTAGGTTTTAAGAAGTACAAGTGTAAATTTCAATGAAGTTTTTCAACGTTATTGGTAGAAAATCAGTATAGTAAGTATACATACATTACATATACATATATAGGCTACGCATGCGTAAACTATTAGATCTGGCAGTTACAATTGAAATTCCGGGATTTTACATATTCCCCTGGGATGTCCCAAATTTTAATCGTCATCTTCATTGAGGTTGTGTAGAGCAAAAAACCCTTTCAGTAAAGTGCTAGAAGTGAACGTACCTACAGCGAAGACTAGGTATCATATTGCGCAAAGGGTGAAATCGTTTAGTTCTGCATTCTGCAACATTGTTAAACTTTGTAGTTTGTTGCTCAGTTTTTAAAGGTTTGTGGTTATTCTGTATAATTCACTGATTTGAACCAGATGCAGAGGTCCCGTGTTTTTAATTCAACACTAATAGGTACAAGGATAGGAAGTAGAAATAACCATAACATAAAGATTATAGCATATTATGCTATTCAGGTTTTTTTATTCAAAACTATTACCTATGACCAACTAGTTGATTACCTATATTATTGGTTTAATAATGAAAATAACAAAATATTTGATCTGTTATATACTCATAGAACAATACCTACACAAAATAAAGTATTAATCTTGAAATGTGTTCAATATTGTCCATTCCATCATTACACTTGCAAAATGTGTGAATATATTTGCAAGTTTTCCCACATTGTATAAACGTATAATGTAGTCTGTATAAGGTAAATACGTAAGTTAGAATAGTTACTAATAGCATTTTTGTTTTATTTTTAAATTTAATCTTTTACTGCTAAGGACATTACTTTACTTAGCATGATGATAAAATCTTTTCAAGCTTAGATAAATTAATGGGTATTCTTCAACCCTTTACTTTGACATCTAACAACAAATTGAACGATTACTTTGCTCACGCGAGACCTTAATGTAAGTAAGAAGACTACAATGTAAGTTTTGGAAATTCCAATAGGAATTTAGCAAAATCCGTCCTTATTTCTTGTCTTTGTCTGGGCCACAAAATCTCTATGCAAAATTTGGTTTGGGGTGGGCGTTAAATTTACTTGGTATACTGAGCAGCAAAAAACAATCTAGCCCTCAAATGTATGTACATATGTAGAAATAGGTAATTCTGTATGTAGAGTGGGCCAAATTTTGTGCCGCTGAGTATATTTAGATGCTCTATTTTCCATGTATTTATAATCAACAAGCGCTGTCAACAAGTAACTTTTTTATGAATTTTTACTTGACTGCGAAATCCAAAGGGGGATAGGCTAGTTATCATTTAAGGATTTAAGGAAATAAAATTGTTAAGGTGACCCGGGGCTATTGTAGCTGGGGGGATATTGTATCTGAGCCGTCTGGTGGCGTCCTTACGACGCCATGTTCGCCATGTTCATGTGTGTTGTGTGAAGATAGTCTTCTGGCGAACACAACGTAAAATGGCCGAGAAGAACATGAAGCCGTAAGGACGCCATCAGACGGCTCAGATACAATATACCCCCAGCTACAATAGCCCCGGGTCACATTACTACTTATCATTTAAGGAAATAAAATTGTTATGTTTTTTCTATATGTCCTAGGTAAGTCTGGGGCCACGGCAGTGCCACCGCCAAGTCGAGCAAAACAAAACAAAGGCACGGCCGTACCATACTTTTCTCGATTATTTTATAACGAAAAAACGATAAAGTTTTTTTTTTATTCAAAACGTCGCACTTACTGACATTTTTATGCCACAGAGCCACTTCTCTCTTGCGTCAAATTATTTTTGGCCGGCGCCACACTTGACGGAACGCCAATACCTACATGTTATTGCAAATAAATTACAAATAGCGGGCACACTACTTAGTCGTTCTGCGTAGTTTGCAAAAGTTCCGTCGCGGATGTTCCGCGGAATTTCCGTCAAGTGTGGCGCCGGCCTTTGACTTTGACTACCTATTTCGTTTCGTTTCGTCGCGAATGATTCATTTATCGCACGCTTTCGGGTTCAACTCATTATTTCGGGGTATAATGTACCTAGCTATCCTATTATTATTCTGGTCTTATGATGAAATTCCATAGTTAATTAGTTAAAGTGCGAAAGCGGAATCAAACAAACTCACTTTCGCATTTATAATATTACTAAGGATTGGTTAGCTTGTTTGACATTATAAATAAAAAGTTTAGTCATGGCGCCGTAGCAATGTGTGGTTTACTATAGTAATTATATTATTATAGTAAACCACGCATTGGTACGAACGGAGCCATGACTAAACTTTTACTATGTACTTAGGGCTTTATTCTTAATTCTACCTTGGTTTTGTTGGCATAACTAGGTAATGCGTCATCAAGTATACCTATTTCCTTTCCTTCTTCATTCCACTTGTGGAGTCCACAGTACTAGGTATTGTAAGCACAAAGGGTTTTTCAATTTAACCTAAAGGCCTTTTAGCGGAGTGCAACACATTACATCCTTTTGAATTGCGGTGAATGCCGCCGCGGGAGGGTTGTTTTCTAGTATTTGGACCCTCTTAGCCCAATCGTATACAAACATACCTTTTCAAATAATTTAATTTATTTCCTCTCAGTCGAATTAAACCTGAATGATACTTTATCTCTTTTGGAATATTCATTTCATTAATCAGATTCTTAATCTGTCAGTTCATTTAATTAAAGGCGGAATTGAAGTGCTGTCACTAGGTATCTTTTGCTGTATTGGGTTTCATAGTCATTCATGATTATTTAAACTTATTTAAGAGTAAGGTGACTATCTGACTGTCTGACGATACAGACAATAAACGCACAATCTTAACCACTGGAGCTAAGGACTTGAAATTTGGCATACATACATTATGTGCATTGTGGGAGCGCTAAAGTGCGCATCCTCTTCGCAAATTTTACCGTAATTTTTGTCCGAATCATCGTTTGTCATAATTCTTTTCCCACTGAAAACTTAACTTTTTCTGAAGTTAATGATGATCGATGAAATTAAACCGCGATTGAGTTCACCACTATATTTTTCCGTTACTGATACCGTACAAATGTTTATTTCTAAAATTATGAATGAGATGACCTTAGATTTATTAAATGACACAAATTGACACTGAGAGCTCCGCTCTGACCCTGAGACCGTTTTTTTGAACGTGCAACGTCTCCGAATGACTCTGAATGACTTTGAATGACTGACCGGTCCATAGACATACATAGGCTGTCAAAACAATTATAACTGATTTAAGGGTCTATCACACATATTACTTGTAGGATATCAAAAGCATATTAATGATTATTATGCCCTTGCTAATTGTTACATATTTGCTTTGACTTATGTTTCAAATGTATTTTTCAATAAAAAGACCCGTCAAGATCGCTTACCTGCTTTCTAATGCTAAAAAAAAGAAGTAGGTATTTATACCCTCTTGTTCTGAGAGGAGGCCTGTGCCCAGCAGTGGGACGTATATAGGCTGGGATGATGATGATGATGATAAGGTATTTATACGGGCGTTCGCCTCAGGAAAAAAATAATGCCAAATACAACCTTGCCACTCCGAGACCGAATCATACATTGTCATTATTTCATTGATTATTACTTATTTGATTGATACGGACCTCCACAAAGTAACGCCTAAATCAATCAATTATACATAATAGATTATCAATTGGAAAGAATGCGAGTTTATATTTTAAATACATCAAACTTTGTATACCTATGTAATATGACTTATTTTGTGATAATATATGATAAACGATATTTCAGTTTCAGATATTGATGGTTTGATAATCACCGTAACAACTGTATCGATTCAAACTACAAATTCGAGGTAACCACGAGTATGATCGTTGCTATTTAAAATTGGAAAGCGCAAAGGAAATTGTTAGTCAATTTTGATATCCTGTCGATTTCAACAATGGCTAACAACTCTGCAAAGTAACTTTTGCTCTGAGTTTGTTTTAGTAAATATATCATGTTACCTGAATAATACCTGGAATTGTATTTGTATTTGTTTCAGGCATTTCATTTAGACTCCTAACTCCATATAACGTTAAAATAATGGTTTCAAATGTTAAAACCAGAGCCCGAACCCGAGCCGTCGGTAGGACTCCAACAAGATGGAGCGACGACTTGGTTAAGATCGCGGGATCGCGGTGGATGCGGAAAGCACAAGACCGGTCTGAGTGGAGAGCCTTGGGGGAGGCCTATGTCCAGCAGTGGACGTCTTTTGGTTGACATGATGATGAAGAATGATCCAGGTCATTAATGCTGCTTGCTATATTGACGGCGCATCCTCTACGTTGGCGAAATAGAATAGACTCTTGCTATTTTTTTATTTAATTTCAATTTGATTTTGGTTTTGTATGTACAGCACATGACAAAGAAGCTACGAGAAACCGATTCACATCAGACATCTTTTAACAAATGGGGTGTAATAATATGAAGGACTTTCTAGTCGAGGCCGCGGCCTACTTGTGAAGGGACCTTCCACTTAGCAATGCTAATTCAAACTAAAAGCGGACTGATACTTTACCATCCGTTCAAAAATTGTTTTTAAAAGTATAAAATAACGATCGAGTAATTAATAAAAGGTGCTGCAAATGAACTAAAACAATTCACTTTGCTCACCCGCGGCCTTACGCTTATGCAAGATATGCGTGTTCATGCAGTTCCTCCACCTCCACACTGTAAGAACACACACAAATCACACAAACCCATCTATCACCACCACCACACTACACTGACGCGTTTCGAACTCAACCAGAGCTCATCTTCAGAGGAACACAACCGTATACCATGCTACCAGGTGTTAAACTAACAAACCACAACAAATGTTTATGTAATATGGGGAATATGTGGTCCAATCAAAGACAAACAGTAGCGTTTCCTCACGACTCCGTCTGCGAAGAATTTGTTTAGTTATCTTTATCCCGCGGGCACTACGAAGTTTTTGTTTTTTTCTATGTTTTTTTTATACATATATATCATATATATATAAAAAAATATAATATAATAAAAAATATAAAATATAATATAATATATTTATATGTTTTTTTTTCATATTATTATTATCATCATGATCTTCCATTATGTATCTATTCCAATTCATTTTTACTCTCGTATTTCTTTACAGCTCTTTTAACCCTTTATAAGGCCCCATTTATTGGAGCATGCTACTATAGAATCAAAAGCAGCTATCGAATACATACCTACCTAACAAGGAATATTTTTAAAGCTAGTCGTATTTTCAATAATTACAATGGAAATTGTGACGTATTATGAAAGCAATAAGGTTCAGTTTCCAACTCAATGCATGTGGTCGTTAAATCGCCTCTGCCCTATTAAGGGTTCATTTTAATAAATCGTGTAATATAAAACAACAAATCACATCCAGTTTCCACAGTTTATTTAAAAACATATCAATATACATTTAATAACAACACCTCATCTTCCATTCATACACCATGAACAACGTAATTCATAACATGTTTCGTTATATTCTATAGATTATCTGCTATTTACATGCAATTTAACAGTGAGCCAGCCAAAACGTATCTGCCTAACAAATGAGTCCATAAAGCACATTGTCCGCGAGATGCAAATTCTCGTGTCAACCCTCCTCCAATCTCAAAGGATTTACGACAAAAATATTTCCATGCTATTTTATGACTTAGGGATGCTATGACATTTGTCGACTATTTCTCAGTTCAACATTAGAACAAAACACATTCGAAAAAAAAACAAGAAAACCCTGCCAACGTTAATTAATTTACCAAAGAACATTTAGGTAGTAGTAGGTTTACTTCTGCTATTGGACGTTGCGCCGTGGATATCAGCATAATCATCATCATCTCGGCCTTTACCTACGCGTCCCGCTACAGGATACAAGGCTTCTCTCAGAATGACAGGGCTCGGGCTGTAGTTCCCACGCGGGCTGTGTGACTGTAACGTTACACACACACACAACTGAATTTTATAGCAGGTGTGTGCAAGTTTCCTAGCGATGTTTTCCTTAACTGCAAAACCCCATAGTAAATTTTCCCATATAATTTTGCACATAAATTTTGAAAAGATCAGACATGCGATCCGGGCTCGAAAAAACGACTCTTTGCTTGCGAGGCCACACATTATCCATTTTAGGCGACCAAATACTATTTCAAAACTAAATATTTGCCGTAGCCCTAAAGTATTCGAAAACTACATATTTAACTGAATTATTACACTCTACAACCTTACGGTTCACCAGATACTTAAGTATTTACATTACTTCCTATACTTTTGCAGAGCCCAAGCAGAATCTTCATGGAACTCTCTCTGGGGTCCGCGAAGCACACTTTGAGAATAACTGTACTATAATATCTCGAATTTATTTCGTCTAAAAAGCTTTAAAAACCTAACGTACGACCGTTTGCTTGTGGTGACGGCCTATGGCAAAGTGGTTTCATGTTTACGTTAGATTCTTTGGCAGCCCTAACTGTAGCCAAAGATATGATGTCCAACGACGTTGGGACGACACTATAAATAAGATCGTTCATATCACAAGTTATTCGAGGATTGTCGGGTTGTCGTATTTTACAGAGCAGAGTGAATTACGTGAACATACCGTGGTTAGGAAAAGTAGCGTTTAATATTCTATGTGCTTCTGGATGCGACGATAAGCTACTACCTCTAGAAAACAATTTCCCAGTTAACTTAGATATCGAGGATAGACACAGTATTTGATACGTTGGCGAGGTAACAAATAAATAAATAAGTTACAAAAAAGTAGAGATTATGAGACTTTTTTGGTTCAAAAATTCAGATTGGTTTTTGGAATCTTTTTGTATTTTTTATTTCAATTCCAAATTTTTTGTTACTTTTACGGTCATCCCGTAAAACCCATATCCAAAATACAAAATGAAATATAAATGCATAGAAAAACCAGAAAAATAACCAGCGCCGAGGACCTGGGTTCGATTGCCAGCGCTGGTCTTATTTTTCTGGTTTTTCTATGCATCTATAATTCAGTTTGTATTTTCAAAAATTCAGTAAATCGAAATTTTCAAATTATTGTTCGTACTACCAGTAGACCTATGAAACAAAATATAAGAACAGATCTTGTCTAACTATCGCACTCACTGTATTTTTACAAATTTTGAGTCTGATTCTACTGTTCTATACACAGAAGGAAAATATTGTTCTTTAAATGTCTATTTTAGTAACTACTCCTATTTAGGAAACCTTATGGACTTCAAAACTTATTTAGGTACATATTTATTCAATTCATTGCTTCAACTTTCTGTGTGTAGGATCTTTATGTATGTAAATAAATTACATTAATTTCTTAAATATAATATTAACTATCTACGGAAAAAATATTTTCATTATTTGCAGGTGGAGGTTCATACTTTTAATAATCATTAACATCGTCAACAATCTCTTGCTCCCTCGCTAGAAATCAAAGGGGGTTATTGTTATGGATCGGATTATATAATACCTATTTTACACTTTAATACATAACAATTATATCTATCTCCATAAGTACATTATATTTACAATAAACATTTAGAACTCTATCGCTAAAACTTATATTAAACATTAAGGGGCTGTTTCACCATCCATTGATTAGTGTTAACTGGCGGTTAGGTGTGATGCCGTCTCTATTTGTTTTGTTCGATGAGACGGAGACAGCATCACATTTAACCATCGGTTAACGCTAATCAATGGATGGTGAAACAGCCCCTAAATGTACAACCACATAAACATTAGTTATTTTCGTGATAAATACGGCAAGTTTTTAAAAACAATTTTTATTTAATAATATCCTATTTAAACATTTAACCACGGAAGTGTATTTCTCTGTTCTTGACCTACTTGTATGTGCTTCCACTGAAGCCGAGCGGAGCAGTGCCGTACCTCCAAAATCCAACAAATCACATTTTTAGAATCCACATATCGCCTATTGTTTCCCTTGTGATAATACCGATCGATTCAGTGATCGATTCCGTTGCGCTTCCATAGAAGTGTACGCTAAATGCACAGTTTGTGCACAAAGAGAAGCGACGTCATAAAATGTCACAGATTTGCTTGGACACCAAAAAGTTGGACCACGTTTACTCGTAGTTAACCATATAAAACGACTGACTGGAACATGTTAATCATACACTTGTATGGTTAATTTTCACGCCACACCCCAAAACTTTCATACAAATTTAAACTATGATCCTCTAAACAACATATTATACAGTCAAGTGCCTTGACGCTGGTCGGGCGTAGATGTTGACATTTATCAATATCAAGACACATGGGCAGCTACTCCTTAAATTCGTATCATACGTCCCACTTATTCTCCCATTAAATACTATTATGTTCGAATTTTAATTTTTCTTAATTTTAGTAGGTATTGTACTGAATCCGTAACGCCGACGAGTGTAAAGTAACCTTGTGCCTGTCTACGACCAAATGTTCATTTCGGCATGTTACTGCATGTTCATACATGACTGGACGGTTTCCTAATGGATTTTCGTGCATTATGTTTTGCTTGCAAATCACTTCCTGCAATTTAAGCAACGCGCGGTGAAACTGGCCAATTAGCATGCTCGTTGGTCGACCAGCATCGTTCTGGTGCAGAAACCAGTATTTAGCTTAGAAAATTTGCATAATTTAAATTTAGCTTTAGTGCTTGTACCTACCTATTATCATAAACTTATTTATTAGGTACCAACCGGAGTGAAAACTTGCTGCAGTATTTATATTGTCAATAATAAATTTTCTATATCTGCATGTAAATAAGTTTCGATGCTTGACAATATGGTATCATCAGTTTCGATTTGATTTTACATTTAATACAAATATTTTATTCGGCCAAAAGAAATTGCTAGCCTACACGACAAAAATAAGTGCCTAATTTTGCGGTGCGACACATGATCATCTTTTCTTACTGACTTTTGTTACAAATGAACAAATATGTATTAATGTCTAAAATTTCTACGGTTTCAACTCATAATTTCTATTGTATTTTTGGGGGTAAGTAATACGAGATATAAGAACTTATTATATAATATTCGTTATATATTATTAGTTTATACTTTATATAAACTCGTTTAGAATAGCGCTCATTGGATATAATGAACGAAAAGTATAATTTTAAAATATCTAATTTCGTAAGGTATAACGATGTTTATATATAATATCAATTGATATAAAGATCAAAGCATATAATGTACATGATACCTAAGATTTAAATTTATAATTCATTAAAAACTTTGATGCAAGCAAACAATCAAGCAAGCCATTAATTTTATCCGCTCTGTTACAAAAAAAACCTAACATCGAAGTCTAAGCCTTCTAAACCTAACCTATCCAAGTCGCTTCTGCCCAGTTTCGTCTTGCTCGCTCGCTTCGCTCGCTCGCCGCCACATAATTTAACATTTACACATATTATTTATTATACACCATGAGCGATATACCTAATGTATGCTATGTTAAAAGAAATCAGTCCATATAAATCCTATACAAATGGAAGTTATATAAAATTAACGTTATATAATTTAAGCGTTATACGTTAAAAAATTATACTTTTTATTGTTATAGCTAACGTTCATTATACCTTGTGAACGTTATTAATATGAAATTAGATATTTTGTAGTTACATCTCGTGGGAAGCACCCATTTTTGGGGCTAACTCGTTATATTTTCTAAAAGTTTAACTATGATTTACACTGTAATAAAAACTGTGCGGAATATTCCAGCAGATGATTGGGTTAGCTAGTACATTGACTGAACATTTTTAATTGCGGTATTTGTGGTTAACTATTATTTTCATACATGGTTCGATTTTCAATGCGTCCCCACGGCATCAAAAAAGTGACTTTATTAAACTAGTCCAACCATCTGCTAAAACACTCCGAAATAATTTTAAGGGGTGCGCATTTTTTCACATTACATTTTAAGTCCTATTATCGGAAGTCCGAAAATGTTTCTCATACCATTTTACATCATAACGATCACTCTTCATATTTTTTTTAATACTAACGATTGAAACTCATAATCATCGGAATTCATAATACCACTAATCATACACCTTGTTCATACTAATATTGGTTTTCATATATTTTCATACACTAACGATTTAAACTCCTAATCATTCTAATTCATAAAGCCAATATTCATAACTTTGTTAATACTAATATTTGTTTTCATATATTTCTTCTTAATCATAAGTGTTATTTATCCGCATTATTGACGCGCAGGGACGTGGAAAATTTTCGATGGTGCGAAATGATTTATTTAAGGAAGGACTGCCGTTAGGTACGACGACGAGCGAAGCGAGGAGTAGTGTTAGGTAGAACTGTGACCTTACAGCGCGCGAGCCGAGCGAGCGAAGCGAGCGTGCCACGGTTGCGGCCGGCGAAGCGCCAGGACCGAATATATTTTTCAACTAATACTAATATAATATAAATAATTAACGATACTAGTAAATTTTATTTTGAGTTACCGTTATGAAAAACAATATTATAAGTTCAAATTTTTTCTTATTAATAAGAAAATTATGATATTCGTCTGTTATGAAGAAAAATTTCTGAAAAACAACATTATGAGTTGAGATGTGTTCTTAGTAATGACATTACGAGTAAAAAAAATACGAACACTGTCTGTTATGAGTTCCGATGATAGTAATAAAAAAATTTGAGCAAAAAAGGTATGAGAAAAAAAAATATGAAGAGTGATTATTATGAACACAAATGGGTAGTAAAATAAAAAATAGGAATAAGAATTTTATGAGAGTCAATATGGAACCAATTTTAAGACATTAAATGTACATGTATTCTATAGGGCAGAAGTACCTACCGGTTTTGGCCACCTTGACATTTGAGTTCATATATAAAAAGTTACAGTATTCAAATAATATGTTTAGTGAGTTTTCAAAAGTTTATACTGAACGAATAAAGTTTGTAATGACTTATTACTACACATTTATTTCAAACGTATATTTAAACAATAAATGGCCATAAACGGTACCGTGACCACAAACGGTAGGTACTTCTGCCCTACTTCAGTCTACTCGTGATCTCGGCCTATGTCGAAGTAATTTTAAAAATATAGATCGTGACTTAGTTCCGAATGCAATAGAAATGGCATAGTCAGAGCCAGCTTTAACATTGTTTTTTATTCAAACGAAGGTAGTTTGCAGTTCTGTTTGCGAGGCGGCGCGTTGGGCGGGGGCACAGCGCGCGCGCACCAGCTGCCCGAATGTGGTTCGGAACTGCCGTGACATAGAGCAGTACAGTACGAAGTTGATGGCGCCATTCAGCAGGGCCAGTACATCCATGAGCTCGCCGAACAGGTCATAGCAGCGCTTGAAGAAGCACCGGCCGAGGAGACCACTTAGCAGACCTGTAAAGAAGAAAAATTATATCGTACTAATATTATAAATGCGTAAATTACTCAGCGTTTGTGCGTATGTGTATTGGTTACTCTTTCATGCTAATACCACTGGACGAATTGGAATAAATTTGGCGTATGTATAGATAGATTTCCATACAAATTGCCATACCTGAAAACCTGTAACTGAAAAACCTGTAGGGTACTTCCGGCTGTCCTATTGAAACTTGAAATTTGGTATGACGGTAGCTCTTAGAGTATATAATCAATAATAAAGATTGAAAATATATTTTTTTTGTATATATTATGTCTGTCTATGTCAATTTTGTATCCATCTATACTAATATTATAAATGCGAAATGTGTGTTTGTATGTTTGTCCGTCTTTCACGTTGAAACGGAGTGTCGGATCGACGTGATTTTTGGTATAGAGATAGTTTATGGGTCAGAGAGTGACATAGGCTACTTTTATCCCGAAAAAATGCACAGTTCCCGAGGAAACAGCTCAAGATAACCTAATTCCACGCGGGCGAAGACGCGGGCAAAAGCTAATCTGAAATAATCCTAATCTGCTTACATTTTGCTTAGGACAGGGCCCGGGGTATGCTAAAATTGGACATTGATATATACCTACATACAAATTTGTACGGGCTCTCGATGCGCGAGTCCAACTCGCACTTGGCCGGTTTGTTTAAATACAAACCTTTCCACTGATAATAAAAAAAAATATATAACAAAAAATTGAACCGACTAAAAAAAACAATGAAAATAATTTTCTTAATTTTTTTATTTTCATGGTTTTTTGTAGTCGTTTCAATTTTTTGTTATATTTTTTTTTACACTTTTTAGTGTATATGATATAAGATACAATAGTTTAATATCAACTGCTCGTCACCTTTTACAAAAGATTGCTTTTTCCGATGCAGAGACGTTCATTACTGAGGAGTCCTGGTGCTTCACCACCCGTTGTACCATATGCATTACGAGGAACATAAATTTATTAGAAACTGTGTTAAAGTAATTAAAATTCAACCCGTGAAATACTTGTTATTGAGTAGTAACTCCGATGCTCAACTGTGGTCTTCATCATCAGTTCCACTTCACCAAATGATGATTTTCAAGAGCAAATGCACGAGTTACTATTGAATATATCCAATTTATTATAGGTTTCCCTACAACATTTGAAGAGTTTCCTCGATTTCCTTAAGATCCAATCATCAGATCCTGATTTGGTGCTTATAGGACTTAATTGAAGACATTCCTAGATGATCGCAAAAAAAAATTCAAATCGGTTCAGAAATGACGGAGTTCTGAGGTAACAAACATTTAAAAAAATACAACCGAATTGATAACCTCCTCCTTTTTTGAAGTCGGTTAAAAAAGTAAACATCAATAATACCTACTTATTTATTGGTAGGAATGAAGACAAATTAATTAAAAGGTTTTCTTTTAGCTCCTGTTTAATCCGTTCCTTTTAGCACAGCTTAGACTTTATTAAATGTTATGAACTTATGAAGTAGCGAGGAAAATTATTTTCATTGATTTACTTTGCTTACGAGTACTAAGACCAAGTTTATTTCCCTGGAGCAATTTTCATCCAGTTTTTATGCTACCTATAAAATCTGAACAATTTAAAGTTTGTGTCGAATTTTGGTCCATCACTCTTTATGACTTCTTTGAAACACTTAAACGATGTTGGTAGATTTTAACTTGTTTTATTTTTGGGGAAATTTTAAAATTATGCCAAAAAATATTTACCTACGAAAGACAAATTGATAGACGAGTTTCTTTTTTCGTTTAAAGTATTTAACTTCAAAACCGAGAGATTTGTTCGGTCAACTCAAACTAATTAAAAGAACACTGCAAATGCTAAATCAATCATATTAAATAATATATTGTAGTTGGCAGACCAAACCCCTTCATAACAAAATTATCAGAGGTCAAAGCGAAACAAGCAACCATAATCTCATAATTTCCCCGTCATTAGCAACCGTAATCATTTTCCTTAATCCCAACAGGGGTCCTGACTTATTCTGTTCGTTTTCCTCATCTCTCTGAATTAGGACAGTCACGTACTAAGGCATTTATAATCTCCGCGCGTAAACACATAAGCTTCTTAAAAGGGACTCTTGACTTTGTTTACTTTCGTAGCTCACAATCGTAGAGCCGCTACGCCGTAGCCTGTTTCGAGTACATTTGGATACGTGAGCGCGTGTCACTGACAAATTAGAAAGCTTTAAAACAGTATGTGCTACAGATAAGGTAAACGTCCGAGTGCCCGACACGCTAACGCCCAATAGATGACACCCTGCTGTCACCTCTATTGTTATGGACATTAAATTAAATATGCCAACTATTGGGTCAGTGACGAGCACTCGTACATTTACCTTTTAGCGCATAGTAGTTTTCCATTCTCTCTCTCAATTAGCTTCAGCATCCATCGCACTGCCGAACATCTTTCATTTTGGCACTAAATAAAGTTCAATAATTGATTGACAGTTCGGGTGCCGTCATATTCCGATTGGGATTCGAATTTTCCCGATAGAAAACCATTATTTATGCATTATATATATGTACTTCAATTGAACACATTATTTTCAATATTATTTAGTAAGTTTAATGTCACGTGTAATACTTCAATGCCAGTGAAATGTGCCGTTTAAATTCCATTTTAATTAAAGCAGCTATGATACAACGACATCCGATGCTATCGGCTTTAATTAAAATGAAATTTCAATTAGAATTTTCCGATAAGTACATACTATTTCGCACCTACAATGGACACTTTGAAGGAAGGAATGTTATTAATTCCGGCATCCTAGCTACGGAGTAGAAAATCAATTCCACCAACCCAAAATTCCTTGCGGGAACTCTGTTAAGAGGAAGAGCAGGAGCACTGCGAGCAGCATTTTAGTGGTGCGGTCGGTACGGCGCTCCGCTTTCGTCCGCTTCGTCGACTTTCTCGTAAAAATGTTCCCGTTGCCATTGACGACGGTATCCGATGGACACGCGCTGTAACTCTTGAGAGCCTTCTTCCTGCTGTTCGCTCTATACAACGCCCTTATAAGCCACGCACTTATCACGGTCAATATCACGCACGGCAACAGCTTAATAAACACCGCGTGCACCCAGAAATTTATCTGGTACAGGCTTCCGTCGTAATCAGAATCGACGAAGTACACTTTCGCAGCGGCCCCCGTCATTATATCAAATGTGTAATCTTTGTGTATAGTGAACACCTGGAAAACAAAAAGGCTGGTTAAGTTCCACACTTAGTTATCTTTGAGGAAGTTGCGAGATTTACGATCTTTATGGGCTACCTTTTGTTTTATCATACAGTTGCGTGACCGTTTGGGCGAGGCATAAATCCAACTAGATTACGATTGAATCGTGCTTTACTCGCAAGAAAAATCATAATTAATATTAGGTACTACAGTATAGGACACTTTCTGTTTCATTTAATTTATCGGTGATTCGTTCCCACTTGGGCCATTTGTTTGCAGTGCTCGAAACGTTCATAATGAATGGAGTCACAGATCGATTAGTTTAAGGTGTGAGACGGAGTAACCTTGGACACGCTTCCGGTAATTGATTTCTATCACGCCATCCCCATCTTTATCAATCACGCTGAGAAGATAAATGGTAACATAGATGAGCTGTAATTAGTCAAAGAGCACGAAAGCTAAATCTATTAAGCGAGCATAAGTGAGGCTGGAATAGCTCACGGTTCAGCAGTTTCCTATCAGGTCACAAAGTTAATAACTTTCAAGCATACACCACATAAAGATTAGGAATCTTCTTCTCTTTTAAGATATGGCTTTTCTGTCCTAATTAATAGGACAATTTCGCCAGTGTCAAGGTAAACTCTCTTTGAGAGGGACGTTGTACGGTGATTGTAGTTTTTGCAACTTGATAGTAAAATTCCAGAAACCACGTGGAGACCACTTGCGCATTAAAAAAATGCCAGGCACGAGAGCAATATAGAATTTTGTGTTCACTGTTAAGGTTAATAGCCGCAAAAACACTATCAAAATTATACTTCAACTAGCCAAAGAAACAGAAATAGCAAAATTAGATATTGTCTACATCCGCCATGTTCGAATGCTACAAATCGAATCCAGAGTAGGACTCTTGGGACATTATTAATGGTGTTTGACATTAATTAATCATGCTACGCTAGCATACCTGGGGGATGATTCTCTAAGAGCTAGACCTCGTATGATCACGTTTTCATCATTAATAACATGTAAGTTCATTAACTGTTTTAAAATACACCACTTCGCAGCAG
Organism: Choristoneura fumiferana; assembly: GCF_025370935.1. Lineage (NCBI taxonomy): Eukaryota > Metazoa > Arthropoda > Insecta > Lepidoptera > Tortricidae > Choristoneura > Choristoneura fumiferana. The sequence continues at coordinate 7,434,795 of NC_133485.1, read as the reverse complement.
CTTTGGTCATGACACGATACGAAGTCCCAAAATAAGTATTAAATTATGAGTGAGAATCGCGAAATTTTGAAACAATATAAAATGCTCAATAGCGATCTGGGAGATATTTGTAAATATAGGTTTTAAATTAAAATTTTCTTTGCATTTTGTAATGTCTTATTTGTTAGGTACTTTTTGTTTATATCGTGTGTTGGTAAATACAAAATACACCATGTTTTAGGCATTTTGCGCACTATACCTATAGTTACTCCTGTTTATTGAAAAAAACATGATTTATTTCATACCACATATAGGATAGGGATCCTTATTGTCCATAGCATAGCATTAAGTCCTTTGTATGTTTACGATGCTTGCACAGTGCACTAAAAGGATTGAAATTGATTTGTCAGTTTAATTGTATTTCCTATCTTACTCATTTTTATTCCGGAAAATTGTATACTCGTAGTTGTCGCGGGATAACGATAAACAAATTCTTCCCAAACGAATTCGCGGCCGACAGCTAACACAAAGTAAAAGTTATAATAACACAACACATTTTATAATTACAGCCTAACCATTAGGTACTGACTGATCCAGTAGATTCAACTGTTTGTAGCATTCATGTCACTGTTCTATGATAGAACTTATATGTAATATTCTCATAGTTTATTTAAAAGAAAACTAAATAATTTCGCTAAAACCAAAAGATGCATGTTCATATCCCTTTTTTTGCGCCAGAAGGCGCATTTTTCATTAAAAAACTTATATTTCGTTGAGCAACAGCTGATTCTGTTAACAAAAACAAATACTCTAATATTCCCGTATCCAAAAATGAACAATGCAGCTTTTCCGTAATTTGTCAAAATAAAGTGTTTATCCTTCTCGCTCCTCAGTCTCGCATATATTTGAGTTTGGCTTAATTGCGCCTAATCCAATCAACTTTACTGAAGTAAAAACGAGCGCGCGTCAATTGCAATGCGACTGTTCCACATGAAACTGAATTAAAATTAATAGCTTGTACAGTATTACAAATTCCAAAGTTAGTTGAATATTCCATGTGGTTGATTGTAGCATTACTTATAGGTAAAAAACTTAGAAGATGACGTTGTATGTAGTAGCAACGTGTCCGTATAAATGAGTCTACGTTCCATATTTGAAAAATTACTTACGTCCCATAACAATAAAATTCTGTGCACTACATACAACAGGTCATCTTCTTGAGTTTTTTACCTATACTTACACGTTTAAATGAATATTGGTATGCTGAGCACGTTCGACCGTTTTCATAAGTTACTGACATTCGACGTCCAGTGAATCCAACGATATTTTACGGCCAATAAAAAGACGGGCTTAACAACGTAAAGGGTGTTAAATGTTAGTCTCGGGAAATTGTGATATTGAGTTTACACTTTAGTATTTCATAAAATGGTTTCCGAGAAAGATCGTTGTCCCAAAGTGCTAAAATAAAGCGCCTTAGCAACAGAATTAATCGAGGTGGTAGGTAAATAATGGCTTCCACGATGTAATCTAGTTATTAATTCGCTTGTTTTGTAGGTCACGAATCATGGAACTTACGAATTGATACGAAGAAAGCAAATAAAGTAGACACTTAAAGTTAATCCGAACGGCGCACATTAACTTCGTAGCTGTGTATAGTTACGATGGTTTTCTTCTACCTATGAGAGGGGTAACAATTGCGACGTAGGTTTTACTAAATGCCTCTTAATTAGAAACGCTAGCTAGAGTAATCAAGTACAATGCCAACTGTAACTCTAGCGAGATATTCTTGCAACCCTTAATTAAAGTAATGATTTCGAGATTTTAACAGAAAACTACCGACTTGACAGGCCATCGTTCAAAGTACCTGTAAGGAATTCCTAAACGAATTGAGAGCCAAAATTCTTTTTAGTGCCCAGAGAGACGAAATTTACAAACATTAACAAAAATTGTAGACGTCTCGAAATATTTTCTTGGTAGTGGTACGTTAGATTTCAACCGAATCACTGGGTTTTTTATTATAAAAAAGTCTCATTTGGCATTGAAATTACCACAGCGTTAAGGTTACCAAACTGTAGTTTTTTTTTAAATAATATGTTTTTGAAGATAAAATATTCGAATAAAACAAATGTGTGGAGCCTATTTTCTTAAGGGATCAAAAAGATTTTTAGCCTTTCGAGAGCTTATTTTGATTTAATGAAATAGACGGTTATTGAGTACAATTAGTGGAGCAGTAAAAATAAAATAAGCCAAATGTTTAATTACTTACAAAGTAGGAGGGTATACAGAGTATTGGTGGCAAGACGAAGCTTATTAGTATAGCCATAGAACACCGTCGATCTGTACACAGAGTGGGGCTGTATGAAGGATATCTGGAAAACAAGATTTATTATTTGATACCGTTATAGTGTTGGTCATATCAATCAAGCAGAAAATCCTAGATTTAACTGTCATTTTCTTGTATATTAAGGTAAATTCAAATTGTTTTTTTTTTCCAGATCTTTGCCCATAGCTTTAATGGTCTTCATTGTTTAAAATCGACATTAGAAGTATTTTCTCAAAATCTCAGATTTTAATCTCAATATTATGAGATAATTATGATGATACCTACAGCCCTCCTTTCAATCCCTTAACCGTAATTCGGTTCTGAATAAGGCGTTAACAAGAAATGACAACTCAACGTCTATTAAAACTTATTTTCCCTACTTTACGCCGATAAAATTATCATAATTACGGTTTTTACGACGTTACTCAAGCGAATTTGGGCAAAAGAGGGTGATTTTCACAAGCTTATCTCGAGTATTTTTTAACTTGTTTTTAGTAAAGAGACTTCACATTAACTGTCAGAGAAAATACGTAAAACAATAGCATCACTCTTGCTCTTTGTTCATACGAGCGCCATTTGCCAAGTGCACACGGCCATAAAAATAACAACGGTACCCTTTCAATTAACTGGAAACAAAACGAAAATCAATTGTTTCATGTTCGTAAAACTTTCATGCTAAATCTCGTGAATGATTGAATGTGGTTTGTACCAATTTCGTTTTACGAGGCAAGCTCTCTGTCCTACACAGGGTTATTTTAGTCGATTTAGTTACAATTCTTCGTAGTTGTAAATTATAGATGTAATACTACACTTAAATTATACCTGGCTGAAGACCAAAAAGTTGCACACCTTAACGCTTAAATCCGTACAAATGTAGGTATGATTAATTTTCGTGTCACAATGGAAATAAATAATAGTAAATCTAACTAGGTACCTGCGTTAGGGTATGCAAATTTTTAGTCTTCACCCACCTATAAATCGTTCGACAATGAAATAAGCCAGCAAGGAACTAGTTTGTGTAACTTTCGAGGCACGACTACGAGTTATTACTGTTGACCATTGGATAAATTAGGTCAGTAATTCAGTAGGAAAAAGTACTTCTACGAGACCTATTTAATATGTAAACTAAACGTTCATCATTAGTTAAAATTTAAGTCTTTCAGTATATTTTAGATCTGCGTAACATCCGAAATTATTGCGAATAGTAAAAATATCGGTATTAGATACTTAAATAAAATATCAGAAGGCGATAGTACACGCATTGAACATATTTGACAAAATGCCTCTTAATTTCTATTCATTATGAGGGAAAATATTAACAAGTTGATGATATTACAACAGAAGCAAAGTGTCTGACGCTGATGTCGGTTCCAGTTATGCAGCAAAAAGTACAAATGCAAAGAATATTTAAATCTCGTCTGATAACACACCAGACGCGGTTGCCAGTCTATATTTAAGCAAAGTTTGCCACAAAACTTTGCATTAGTTATTTTTTGAGTTTAGTTTACAAAATGTGTCCACCTGTAAGTCACAGGGCTGTATGTTTTTAAGCGGAAAAGGTAAGTTGAAAAGTTAATTGGTTAAACAGATTTTAAGGCCCAATATTGACGGAGATACAGCCTATCAAATTTGAATGAAGCTTGAAGTAGGTATATGCATTATAGAAATGCATTCACTGAAAGTCATCCGAAAGTGACGAAATTAGCCGTACTGGTCAATTCGATTATCGTGAATTGAGCTCTTTTATTTTTAGTTACAAAAAAAGTTGCGGGGATTAGAGTTAACTATTTAACCCTGAATTAAGTGTTCATCCAAGGTTAGTTAGATGTGTGGAACGGTCGTTCATAACCCAGGGTTAACTATTCCTTTTTAAACCCTACACCGTACCTATAAGGGGCCCTAAGAGGTTTATATTCTTTGAGTTATGTCTCAATCAGATTGTGCGAAAAATATCCCGCGTGTTGCAATACAATGGGTCCTGAGTTCCTGATAAGTTTATAGTTTAATTTAATTTAGCATTTTTAATTTAATTTATTTTATTTTTAGTATAAGATTGTTTGGAATCCGACTATATATGTAACTTTAATTATGATTTTCTTGAAATTTTCATTGACTATAATTGTATTTATTTCTTAGTTTAAGTGCTATAATTATAATATCATGCTGGACGCCTTGGCAAATGCTTTAAGTCTACAGGATCGTTTTCTATAAATAAATACCACAACTGGAAATACATATATTTGTTACACCGTTATACAGGTACTCACTTGATAGCTATGTAACGCCAGACAGCCAGGGACAGTGTGAGGAGTATGGAGGCGGTGTGCAGGATCTGCGTGAAGTGCATGTGGAACAGCATGTACACTGCCCAGGAATGCGGGTGCTCTTCTTGGCCGGGCAGCAACTGATGGAGCGAGACAACAACAAACACAGGTAAGAAGACCACCGCCGTTTTAACGCGCGGCCGCTCACGATCGCATTCATTACCTCTTTCTATCAATATCGGTCTCAATTATATCGCAATGAAAACTGTTATTTTTATGTATATTATACGTAAAGAGCTGTTATACAATACAATTTAATAATATCAATCAGTAATTTATTTGGGTTATTGAAAGTGATCGTTAAAATATTCGTTTATTTATTTTGTAATAAGTTTTTTTTTTTTCAAAAGGGGTTATAGATAAAAATGTGTAAAAATCAATAAAACGGTCCGTGGGCTACTTACTACGAATAAATAATGTCTACTTATCTGATTTCATATTTTTTTGTGATCGACTAAAGTTTACGTTATTGGATTTTAATGACTTCGCCATTGTAATGACTTCGCCATTGTTGCTATAAAAATCACGCTCAAGAAAACAGGATATACGTAATGGTAGCGATGACTCCCTATACTTTCCATAACACCAGAATTTAGCCAAAATTACTTTCAAAGGATTTCAGTGCGTTGGACGCTTATAAGCGTTTTGCTGAGTTTAAGCCAGAGCCTTGAAAGTTTGTATAATGTTGATGGATTATTGCAAGCAGAATTTTAACAGTTTTTGACTCCCCTCTCCCCCTTGTCAGTAAAAGTAAGCAAAGGTCAGGTGGTGTCAGGTGGTAGGACCTTGTGCAAGGTCCGCCCGGATTGCTACCACCATCTTGCTCGGTAATCCTGCCGTGAAGCAGCAGTTCTTGCACTGTTGTGTTTCGGCGTGGAGAGTAAGTCAGCCGGTGAAATTACTGGCACTTGAGGTATCCCATCTTAGGCCTCTAGGTTGGCAACGCATCTGCAATACCCCTGGTGTTGCACATGTTTATGGGCGGTGGTGATCTCTTACCACCAGGAGACCCACTTGCTCGTTTGCCATCCAGCCGAATAAAAAAAAAGTTTCAATGGGGGGGGAGGGGTTAGAACATGCTTCCTCATGCATGCTTCCATGAGGAAGCTGAGCTTATACCAGTGTCAAAATACCCATGGGACCCTATTCCCACCGGCTTGCGACAAGAGAGGCCGTATTATCCAACGCGCTGACGTTGACGATCGCATTCACGTCTTTTTACCCTAATCCTATACCGCTTGACAGAATGAAGTGGTGAAAACGATAGCGATTTCAAGTGCGTTGGACTCTGTTCCGTGCGTTGGACAATAAAGCCTCAAAGGCCGTATTGTCTATGTCTAACGTTTCTGAGACTGGCGATCACAATCAAATGACAGTTTTTGTAAGCGAAAACTGTCATTTGATTATGATCGCGAGTGTCAGAAATGTTAGGCAATACGGCCTCAGGATATGACATGATATTATAATAGTTGTCTTTGCTTTGGCTTTACCACGGAAATATCTGACGCCACTCACGCCACGCTTCAGATGCTTATGTAAACTTTGGTATATATTTTTTAAGCTGTTCGGGTTTGGTTATTGTTATAGTCTCCAAGACTAGAAAAACAAACAATTTGGATCATAAAGTATCTTTACGTACGTTTCATTTTTATTCACACAGTTTGTGTAGCCACAATTTTTTTATTAATGTTGCTGACGTAGGCCCCCCTTGTCATCAAAAATAAGCTTAGCAAAGATCCCCTCATCCCCCTTTGGGGCTTACGGAATATCTAAATAACACTATATGCGTTTAGCCAAGTGAAAATCAAGCGAACGCGTATAATATACATTTGAGTCACTGAACGGAAGTTAAAACAAAAAGGCCGGCAGTAAGTATACGTTAATTTGAAAGAGACGGTCGGTATAGCTGTGCTCTGCAAATTTCAAAGAACGTTGACTCACCAGGTACCTGTAGATAGCGAAGGGTACGTATTCCATCATGACGAATACATCAGCCACCGCCAGCCACTTGAGCAGCCGATTGATAGGAGCTGTGGCCAGGTCTCGCCGCGTTAGCACGGCCACGTTCAAGGCATTCGCTAAGCTGCCGAAGAGGCATACCTGCGTAATAATTTGCCAATCAATAATCATTGGTCAGTTTTACTAATTGCCAAACGAAAATTTTTCAGTTTCCAAAAAACTTTCCAAAGTTGCAGAATTTTTCATACCTATAGGAAAATTTCGGAAACTCTCACAATTTTGTATAGGGATTTAAAACTTTCCGTTGCTCAAATTTAAATTTCCTGTGTATCTTGTGAAAATTTCCAGAAGTTTCCGAGATCTTTTCCAATTTTTTGGAAATTTTCTGCTACTTGCACATCTCTAGTCAGTTAACTTGAATAAATAATTACTTTTTTTTATTCGACTGGATGCCAAACAATCAAGTGAGTGTATTCATGATTTTTGTTCATTGTTCTGTACTTATATATTATGAAGTGTTTACATACCTAGGTACCATCGCGAACCGTGATTGTTGAGCCACTTACTACGGTTCATCATAATTTAGCCGAGTTACACATAGTCGTAGTAGGTAAATATTGTCATTAATAAACCAGAATAACATTACACGGCAAAATTAACAACAGTGGCAGGTGGCCCAACAATCACTGTTTGCGACTGTTCGTACGTACAGTCACCAGCATTAATATCTGCCACAGCGGAGCGTGCATAAATATCTGACACGTCCAACCGGCCCTAGAAATAGAGTCGTATTAGATATTTACGCACGCTTGTTGTGTCAGATATTGGGGCTGGTGACTGTACTTACTTACACGTACATAAGTACATAAGTGTCTAGAAAACTCATAATTATTTACTCGGTATAATAATAATTATGTAAGATACGTATACAAGATAAGATCTTACATGTGGTAGTGCCATACGGTAACCACTTGCTGGCTGCAGTACGAATGGGCCGGCTCGACCGGGTTAGTACCACACTCCCACAGAATACTGGCGTGAAAAAGTAGTTTTGCTACTGTGTTTCGTTCGGTGAGTGGGAGATCCGGAGGCCCAACCCCTCCCCCCTTCCACCCTCCTATATTCCCTCCCCTTTTGGCCGTCAACGCACCCGCAGTCCTAATAATGTGTCCATGGGTGGCGCTGATCGGTTACCATCAGGTGACCCGCATGCTCCGCAAGCTATTTGATAAAAGAAAATACGTTTCACTTACTAAGAGGCTCACGTATCCGTGTATGCTGTTGTAGGCAAGGATGATATCCCGGAACTCTCCAGAGCAATAATCCACCGTGGAACACTCGTTGCTGATACTACGAGTAACAGAGATGTTATATTTGCTTCTCCAGTCTTCCAAAACCGTGAGCACATCCTTTATACTTGACCGATTCTGTCCTTTAGCGTTGAGGAGCGACAGGAGTCTCGGGTCGTATATGTAGTTGAATACTTCGCCTTTGTACAAAGTATCATTACCGTACCGGGTGCTGTCGTCCGCTAACATTATGATAGCGCGATATATTGTTCATCACTTAACGCCCCACGTGTGACTCCGGTGAACTATATTGGAGCAGCTGATTGAGTCACCTCTTTTGTAATTCGTGTTTATATCGTTGGAACATTTTCATTTGCTTCTGGCCTGTGAAATAGAAACGTGAATGAAAATTGGCAGTTGATCAGGAGGTGGAGTGCCGCGGCTGGATTCCCAAAATATTGAAGGCGACCATACAAGCTTGGCACTCTCAGTGCAAGCGAAATATATTGAAAAGAAAAATATATACGAGGCTGTGTTGCCTTCGCAATTGCTTTCGCCATCTCTTTCTACCCATTTCCTATACCAGACAGAAAGAAATGCTGAATGCAACTGTAATTTCAAGTGCGAACTGAGTTCGATTTTGTATTTATATCTACTTAAAAGGTTTGACTTCAATGAATGACTAGTTTGATTATTTTCTATATATGTACAGTCATTACCAGAAGTGGATGAAGGGGGGCTCAAAAGTATCTAGACACTTTCTTCTTATTATCTTAGCGGTAGATTTATTTAAATAAGTGCCATTATTGTTTAATTGTGTTCGGTTTAGTTTTCCGTTAGATTTTTTATGTCCGTAAATGTTTTAAGAAATGGTGGCGCCTTTGTTGATTTACGTGAATTATGTGTAACGAAGTATGTTTAAATCTATTCCACTCCTATCCACTCATCTATTTCTGGTGACGGTGTGATTATTCAAAATAGCTTTTCTAGTTCTATGTGGATAATTTATCAAATAACATTAATCCCTGTAATAACTTGGCCAAATAATGCCTTTATCATCTTTTATGCATGTAAATACCTCATAAAAACGAGTTTCATTTCCATTTTTCCAAGTTTTGTGTTAGTGCAGGTCATATGTCTCGAACTTAACATTTTCGCCGGCATTTATGGCGGATCGGATACGGCTTGTAAACATTTTCTTTTACGTAAACATGTAAGATAATAACATCTTTTTCCTTATTAGGTACTGGTATTACTGGTAAGTTTGCTTTTTGCTAGAGGTAAAATTTGGTGCAGCCTGAGGGTTACAAATAAAATGGATATCCAGTCAATCCCAAATGTGTAATGGACATTTAATATAATAAAATTACAGATGTGAAATAAAAAATGTTTTTTTTTTATCATCCCGATACCTAAATCTATGTACATGGCAAATATGGAACCGTGCATGACAACAACGCCACAAAGGGGTGCCAACTATGGGTATTATTGACCACATGGTGTCACAACTGTCAAGCGAGAAGTAAGTAGGTACATCGTAATTCGTGACAAAAATATGCCTTACACCCGGCTCTAGAGTAAAATTGTTACACTGTGGGACGGGCGCAGGCTGAAAATCAGCGCTGCAAGTTCCCTATGCTCGCAGCTTATGCTGAGCCTGAGCCCATTGCCACCTGCTTATGTGTTTTTTTTATTTTGTAACCTGTCTTATTTTCAGTGGCAATAAATTATTTTATTATTATTAATTATTTCAGTGAAATCTCTTGATTTATCCTACTAATTTTATAAACTAGTGTTTACCCGCGGCTTCGCACACATAAATAATTAGGTCCAGCGGCTGAATTTAAAAATGGATAGTAAAATTAAATCGTTGTTTCCATTGACGTTGGCTAGCGGTTGATGTTTCGAGATTATTATTTTTTATAAAAATAAAAGTAATTATTTTTAAATTCTTGGTTATTAACTAATTTTTAGCCAAATTATAAATCGTGAAGCCCTTTTAAGGATAGCAACCACACAAATTTCAATTATATATTATAGTTTTGCCGGACTTCGTTAATAGTAACTTTGGAAATATTTAATTTATTTAAATACCTAAATTTGAAAATAGCCATAGAAACTTCTACGGTTTACTGAAAAAAATCTCTTTAAAACATTGCTATAAATCCAATCCATCCATGTTCTTTGGTAAAACATGAATATTTTGCGGGAAGCCACATTTTAGCAATACGAGCGTATTCTACCTGCCAAAAAAAGGTTAATTCTTCATAGTGAACTCTTGACACCTTACGTCCTTTATTGTAAGTTAGGAGGGTAGGATTATAATTAAGACGGCATTTTTACTAAGAATAGCTACCTATACATATTTCCGATAAATATACTTGTAGTAATTTGTTTGGAATTCCTTAAGAACTTTCATCCCCATATTTTCAAGTAAATAGGTCGAAATTTGAAAGCGCCGGAATAAATGATATTTAGGGTTCCGTAGCTCAAAAGGAAAAAATGAAAGTCCGTCCGTCTGTCTGTCAAGACCTTTTATCTCGTAAAGGCGCGGAGTATGGGTATCGAGTTGATATTGAAACCCTAAACTCAGGTCAATAGTCCCGAAAGCTGTGAAAAAATCAAACTTCTGAGTCAAGGCAATCAAAAGCTACAGAGTTATTAAAAGGTATTTCCATGTATATCGCCTTAACAGTAAAAGTAATAGAGTACTTCCGGCTGTCCTGCAAACTTGGAATTTTGCATAAAGGTAGCTCTTATAGCACAATAAATAAGAAAAATCTGAAAATTATAATTTTTCATGTCTGACTGTCTATGTCAATAAGCCACCTAAGCTTGCTTGCTTGAGCTTAGAAGGCTCTGCTAACACTGCATCATCCCCTATTTCACCCCCTCACAGGAAGAATTTTCAAAAACGCGAATAAATATCTATCTCTTATAGTGCCCAAATGCCAAGTTTCATAAAGAACCATCGATTTATCTTCAACAATGACGATCTTCCATATAAACTTTCATCCCCTATTTCACCCTCTCACGGAAAGAATTTTAAAAAACACGCGAACAAATATCTATTTACTTCTTATCACGTGCCGAAATAGCAAGTTTAATAAACAGTCATCGATTTATCTTCGATAATGACGACCTTCCATATAAATTATAATCCCCTATTTCACCCCCTTACAGGTCGAATTTTCAAAAAAGCTCAAACAAATCGATTTATTTCTTATTAAGTGCCTAAATGCAAAGTTTCATGGTTTTATCTTCGACAGCGACGAACTTCCACCATATAAACTTTCACCCCCTATTCCGACCCCTTAAAGCCTTTTTTTCGCGATAAAAGATAGCCAGTTCTTTTCCAAGGTCTATTCTATCTTTGTACCAAATTTCATCAAAATCGGTTCGGCGGTTTAGGCGTGAAAGCGTAACAGATAAACAGACAGAGTTACTTTCGCATTTATAATATTTTATACACACTATACTATACTATACTATACTATGGATTATCAAAACGTAATAAAGTCTGTGTTAAACAAATGAAACCCTATTTTTAAATATTGACAGCAAATAATTGTAATGCAAATTAAGGGGAAATTGCTTTTGTCGCTATCAGATTTTTTCATTAGCAGAAACGAGGAAAATAATTATTTTTAAATGAGAACAGGAAGAAAACAGTTTCATTTGCTTACTCGGGAAATGTAACTTTGCGGCTAATATTTCTAAGGTTTCTTGATGAGAAACACGTGTATTGAAAATAAATATCGCTTAATTTTCCTCTCACAAATACATAGGTCACGCCTAAAAAATCATAAACTTGATCTGATCAGCATTAATAAACTTTATCTATTCATTTTATTTTAAGCGTGACACGGCGGTCCGTGTTTAAAACAAAACTATCACCTGAATCTACGCAGCACAACAGAAACCTACGCCCTTAACGGCGATTAAGGTTAAAAATAATACGTCGTAAACAACGCTTAACGTCTGAACACTGTTTTGTCCGGATCAGGCGGCCCAAAATAAACAAAGTTAAATAAAAAAAGCGTTTTTAAAAACAAGATTTTACTTAAATGCTTTAAAAAGAAGAAAATAAATAAAGGTTATCCCCCCGTCTATCATATTACCGTCTACCCCGTCTATCATATTAGCGCATTGTTGTCAAAACTGAATAAATAAATAAATTGTCCTAATACCTAGTCCAGAACTAAGCAAAGCTTGTACTATGGATACTAGGCAACGGATAAACATACTTTTATAGATAAATACATACTTAACTACATATTAAACATCCAAGACCCGAGAACAAACATGCATACTAAATATCTGCCCCGGCCGGGAATCGAACCCGGGGCCTCAAGCTTCGTAGCCAGGTTCTGTAACCACTTGGTCATCCAGTCGGTGAATAAACGCAAAACTCCGTGTCTGTGCTAACTATTGAGGAGTTCCCTCAGGAGGAGAAGCCTTTGGCTGCAGCAGGCTGCTTTTGCAGGTGGTAGGACCTTGTGCAAGGTCCGCCCGGATTGCTACCACCATCTTGCTTGCTAATCCTGCCGTGAAGCAGCAGTGCTTGCACTGTTGTGTTTCGGCGTGGAGAGTAAGACAGCCGGTGAAATTACTGGCACTTGAGGTATCCCATCTTAGGCCTCTATGTTGGCAACGCATCTGCAATCCCCTGGTGTTGCAGGTGTCTATGGGCGATGGTGATCTCTTACCATCAGGAGAACCACTTGCTCGTTTGCCACCCAGTCGAATAAAAAAAATACATCGTGTCTATTATATTAATGCAGTCATCTAAACTGAAAGTAATTGCAAATTTCGTATCTGTTCCACGAACCATTAAGGAGTTCCCTCCTGCGGAGACGATCTTGGCTGGATCAACAAGAAAATGACTACTTACCAGATTATTGTATTTTCGCTAGATTTACTTTAAATTAAAAATTCACTTGAAATATTGAACCTGAACAAACATACATTGAAAATCACAATAGGTTTCGACTGGAAAAATATGTCAAAGAAATTTTACTAATGCGTATTTCATTGGATATCATATTTACACTGTCGGGGTAACCGTCCTTATAATATAATAAATGTACCTATTTAATCTTGCTATATTTTCCACAATGCCTCGCTCAGGGTTGTTAAAAATACATTTGACAGCAGCTATAATTAACGCTTTAAAAACAACATTGCGGTAGTACTCTCTCATAAATCTAGTCAATGATTTTTTTAGAGTTCCTTTACATCAATGTGATCCTTCTGGAGCAGGGTTTCTCAAAGTGGGGTACGCGAACCCCTAGGGGTTCGCCAGTCGACGGTAGGGGGTTCAAGACAAGATATATGTAATGGTGGCTGCAAAACTGGCAAGATGTTTCTTAACTGTATATTATTGTAATATAAATGATATATTATATTATGATCATGATTGAAATAGAAAACCTGTTTCTCGAGCTCCACTCGGGGGGGGGGAGGGAGATAGGGGGTTTGCTGTCATCTAGAAACTTTAACACAGGGGTACGTGGAGCTAGAAGTTTGAGAAACCCTGTTCTGGAGCGATAAGACATCGACATAATGATATGGCGAACGCTACACTTCAATAAATATTGTGATAATTATCAAGATATTTACTTATGTATCTTGAGCCGGATCACAGCACACCTTACACCATCAATACGGATCGCGTCAGTATCAGTACGAAGCGTTCTTTGTACGAGGCAGACGTGATGGACCCTAGACGGAGGAAAATTAGAGCTTGTGTGACGATAATTGTAGCCCTGTCTTTAAACAAACGAGTAATAAAAAGAAAGCGATGGATGAAGAATTGGCTACAAAAGAGAGAAAAGTATACATATCTGAATTTATTGGGCCGATTTGTTTGTCACCGACGTCCTCCATCGCTGCTGTCTCGCTGCGTACTGACGCGATAAATATTGACGCGCGACACTACTCCCAATAAAAGTATCACGTTCCAGGTTCTGGGATCAGATCACAAGGATTTCCAGAAAGCCAGCGATAAATATTGTGATCTGTCAATAAACTACCCTACACGTCAATAAATATCGTAATCCGACAATATATATTGACAGATCACAATATGGATCTTCCGTGTAGCATTCGCCTATGCAAAAGTGAAATTTTGTATGTTTGTCTAACGCGCGGGCGCGGGCGCTCGCGATCGCACTCACTATCTCTTTCTAACCTGTACTGGAAGCCGTGTTGTCTAACTACCACGCTGGCGTTCGCGATCGCATTCACCATGTTTCTACCCTCGTCTTATGCCGAATGACAGAAAGAAGTGGTGAAAACGATTGGGATTCCACGTGTGTTAGACAATGAGGCCTAAGGCCTCTGATCGATCCGAAGGGTCATCGTCGCAATTTAAAGATAAATGAAAAGGAAAGTCAATTAAACCCTTTTGATTCGTTAGCTTACCAACATAACGCAAAAGGCGTGGGTGGGAATAGAAGGAATCTCTGGGTGGGCTGTTATTAATAAACTAAGCTACGTAAAGTATGTCTATTTGTAGCCGCAAAATTCAAACATAATAAACTTGTTCAAAATAGGTGTATTTATAACAATAAAATCAAAGCAAGTACTCACGTAAATTTGTGCGAGCTTATTCATACTGTTGCGTAGCAGGCTCATAATAATAGCTGTAAGTATCTTTTAGAAAATTAATATCGATAGGGAATTAGCATAAGTATTCCATTATTTACTAATAGCATTATTTACTTTATCTTTCTTGTTGTTGTTGAATGAATCTTTATCGTTGAACAAAACGTGTTTTGGTATACGTATGTATTTTCAATAACTATAAAAAAAAACGAAGGTACGGACGTTTCAAATTGGCTAAATTTGTCAGATACGCGCAATTATCCAATGCTAGTTACGTGGATTTGAACTATCCTCGACGATGTTAGTAATTAGGAGTGAAATCTTGAAAGTTTAAACCTAATTTATTAAATTTAAAGGCTCGCGGAACCCAGGCTGTATTTGATTGTATGACATCTTGAGTGATCATGAATATAAAACTATCAAGGCTTGAGGTATATTCTATACTTAAAACTGGAATTCAAGACCAAAAAATCTACGACAATGTGGCCACTAATATAAAATGTGTGTACAATAGTACATTCCTTTTTATTTAAACACACGATAGAATATTCTTTTTATTAGTAATTTCGATTCTATAATTTAAAGAAGTAGTTAATTTTGTTTACTTACTTTTACATAAATACTAGACGCCTGAATAAAAACTTAATTATTTCGTAATTTTTGGTTGAAAAACTGGTATTTTGCTTGTATTTCTTCATGTAGGTATTCATAACATTTGGTGCAATAATTTACAATTAAGATAAAATCAAACTAATATTTGATTTAATTTTTTACATACATTTAGCAAATCAACAAAACTGCAGAGTAATAGTGTGTAGTGCGCTTTATGGGGTTTATGGTGGCTAAATATATTGGTTAAAACTGTTAAAAAAAAAATCATTTAACCTTTTCAAATTCCTTTTCTGTGATTTAATATGAGGCCTATTACTAAGACTCAGTTGTCTGTCTGTCATTAGGCTGTACTGTTTCTCATAACATAAACCATGGCAGTTGAAATTTTCACAGATAATGTATTCTGTTGTGGCCATAACAACAAATACGAAAAAAACGGAATAAAATAAATATTCAGGACTACACTATGGTAGAACAACGCAACCTTATCCTGTTTATGTTCCTTAGTATAAAATTGTCTCAATATTAGTTAAGAGTTGAAAATAAGTTAGTACTTAAATATATTTTTTTCACAAAATCCTTATTTAATAACAATACAAGGAATCATATTAAAAAAGGTTATTATTATTCCCCTCAAAGGCGGCCTTAAGGCTTAGGCCAATGTCAGTTAAATTAAAGATAAATATATTCTTCTTCTTCACGTTTTACGGTGATTGTAGTTTTTGCAACTTGATAGCAAAATTCCAGAAACCACGAGGAGTCAACTTGCGCATTAAAAAATGTCAGACACGAGAGCAATATAGAATTTTGTGATCACTGTTAAAAAAGGTTGGCGAAACCTGAAAAGTTTATTTGACAGTGACAGAAGTGACATTGAGAGATTTAACAGTGACATATCTGTCGCAGATTTTTTGGTCTTGAATTCCAGTTTTTAGTATACAGAACGTAACAGTAAATAACATGTTTAATTTCGTTTTGATATTCTGCGAAAACCTATTGAATCCCGAACATTTATCCGACCGTCCGTCGTATTCTAAAGCTAATAGAAACAGTCGAGTCGTAAAAATGTTATTACATTCGCGGTTAAATGTGTAAATAATATTTGAGTAACCTGAAATTTTGGAGGGGGTCACTCACTAATAATACATCGCGGCTAGGGGCACAAATTGCTTTTATATTTTATATTTTTTTTGAATATTTTTCAATTTGACGTGTATGATTTGGGGAGGTGGGGTCAGGTCCCCTGTGACCCCCCCCCCCCTTCAGACCGCGCCTGGGTGGGCTTCCATATAAGTGGAACAAAAAGAGAAGTGCAGACGGCTTATTCTCCGCTTTCATGGAAGTGTACCCTAAACGAAATCCATACTAATATTACTAATGCGAAAGTGTGTATGTTTGTGTGTTTGTATGTTTGTACGTCTTTCACGTCGAAAAGGAGCGACGGATCGAAGTGATTTTTGACATAGGTAGAGATAGTTTATGGGCCAGTGTGACATCTAGGCTACTTTTTATCCCGGAAAAATGCATATTTCCTGAAGGAACAGCGCGCGATAACCGATTACCACGCGGGCGAAGCCGCTTCCAAAAGCTAATACTACTATAAAAACACATTCCTAGCCAACGCATCCTCGCACAATTTCTGGTGGAATCGCAGACTTAACATGATTTTAATGACTCATTTATACAAACCATCTAACTTTACGAGTATCCTTTTACATTACACGTCGATGATTTAATGTGGAAAATACGATAATTTTGCCAATCTAAACATACGATATAACAAAGCTGAAGAGGGTCAAAAGTCTCTACATGGAAAATACTTATACGAGAAAGTTGGCTAAGGATACTTAGAATCGATAACAGAACACGCTCCAACAGTTTTTAGAATTTTTGTTTTTTTTTCTCTAACCCAGTTGCCCCTGCTGCTGTGTGAGCTTCTAACTTCTGAACCTATTGTGACGGTTGAGCAACTACGGAACCCTATACTGAGTATATATATATGCGATTGCCCGGTTATATTAAATTTAGAGATATATCAAAAGGTAGTAAAGATCGTTCATAATTTGAGAAGTTCCACCTTCTCAGAAAATATATCTTCTGAGAATGGGCTCTTTCTGAGAAAATGCACTTTTTGAGAAAGTGTACTTATTGGGAAGTGCACTTTCAAAGACAGTGTACCTTCCCAGAAAGTGATCCTTCTAAAGATGTGCACTTTTAGAGAAAGTGTACGTTTCGAGAAAGTGACCCAAGAAAATCTCATTTCGTTAGAGTATTCGCAGGTAAGTCGCGGGCAAAAGCTAGTATAATAATATTACTAAAGGCAACAAATCGAAAACAAGAAATTGACATCGTGTAATACCTAAACATAGATTATAACAAAAAAATACTGAAAAGAAAAAACATAATTTGGATATTTATAGCTAGACGTAGACAGATGAAATACCTAGCTACGATGGAAGTTATTGGCAATAATCTGCTTATAAGAAAAATAATTAATATCTGAAATCCTAAATCTTTTAACGAGACAGAACATTAAGCGCTTCATCTAAAGCTTTATCAGAGCGAAAATAATGGAATTTAATAAAAATACGATCCATATTTATGAATTCCAGTTCTGACGGTGAATTTATGGCCAATTCTTCAGATAGATCACTCATAAATCCTTCATCAGACAAATGAAACATAGCCTAATTCAATGCCCAATCCTGTGTGATTTCAGCAGAATCTTGCATCTCTCTATTCCACTTGTGAGTGAGACCACCTAGTGAGTTTGGTAAGTTTTTATAATTTATCCTATTTCATTACTTCTCTTAGCTTTGGATTCCATGAAACAATTATTTACGCATAAAGGGTCGCCAAGTTCTGTGAATCCAAAGAGTACGTACCTGCCCTAAACTTGATAATTTGTAAATGCGATCTAACTCGTCTCCGGTGACCTCAAAATGTCAGCTTATCATTTTGATAAACTGTAAATTATTTTTTCGATAATCAATTATTATCAAGTATTATGTGCCTTCCACACTGTTGACGCTAAATTACACGTAATGTTACATTACACGTTACACTCGTCTGGACCCGGCTTAACACTAAGTCGAGCTCGCGCGCACCAGTGTATACTAAATAAAATCAGCCAAGAGCGTGTCGGACACCACTTATTTAGGATCCCGTACCAAATATATACAAGCTATCCGAATGTCAGTTCCGTGCTACGCATTTGACCGCAAAATTAAGTTAATTATAACAGGAAAGCTAAAGAGAATTTCGTATGAGTAGGTATATTACGTTAACCACGTCGAAGAACTGATAAAATATTTTTTTCAAATAAGTATAAAATCATGACCATAATCAATCAACATGATCATGATGATCAGGACTGATGGCCGATGGGGTCAGAAGGTTCTCGAATGGCGTCCGCGGACCGGGAGACGAGCTGTCGGTAGGCCTCCAACAAGATGGAGCGACGACTTGGTTAAGATTGCGGGATCGCGGTGGATGCGGAAAGCACAAGACCGGTCTGAGTGGAGAGCCTTGAGGGAGGCCTATGTCCAGCAGTGGACGTCTTTCGGCTGACATGATGATGATGATGATGATAAAATCATGTCGTGTCGTGTTTTTTTTTCTAGTTAATAATCATAGTGTGAAGTATCCAAGCAGCTTAGATTTAAGCTTCTTGGAAATATCGTTGTTGGATAAATCTTACAAAAATTTGGCGTTGGCAAATTTCCACCGACTCCAAAAACCATGAATATATTTATCTTCAGTTTAAAGTTGGGTAGGTACCTCAGTAGGGGAGACCGAGGACAGTTGTGACAGAGGAGAGTAGTTACAACGTCGATCTTTTAGAACTTATTAGCAAGCGTTTTTTAGTTCAGGTCTCGAGCTGTCAAACACACGCTGTTGCGAGCTGGCTAGCAGTAAATAAGTTCCCAAAAATCGACGATGTCACAACTTTCCTCTGTCACAACCCTCCTCGGTCTCCCCTACGAGCTATTCCGAGTGATGGAAGCGCAATACATGTGTTTCATATGTTTTTATGTACAACAAAGAGTTTTACAATACAATACAATAAGCGACTGCGAGTCTTGGGGCACCGACTTCAAACTGGTAGATAATTATTTTCATGTTTTTCTATTGGAATCGGTATTTATTTTAAAATATATACCTACTACAACTTGACAAAACCTACACAACCAGCGAAGCAAATCAATGGTGTGAGTTAAGTTCCCAATCCGCACCGGGCCCGTGTGGGGTCACCCCGTTTTGTCACCGCATTTGTTATAATATTGTGTTTTATTCATTATATGTTTGTTAGTCTTTAAGTTATTTATTGTAGGTGTGGTATGGTCCATACTGCCCGTTTTGCCTGGAATAAATGGTTTATATATGTTTATTTATTTATTAAGAATCACTAACAGACAATACATCATACAAAAACATAAATATCAAGTAAAAGACATTCCAGGTAGATGTTTACCTAATTATAGGTAACCACAACTAACTTATATAATGTACTAGGTTTTACTATTGTTAAATTAGTACTACGCAGCATTATTTCTCTCTAAGTATGATTGTATTCAAACAGGGATAAACGGAACAAGATACAGCAAGTAAGCGCACGGTTTCTCGGAAACACTCAAATTACCGGCAGTGCGTGAAAGCAATAGCTAATGGCGTTCCTTGGTGTCAAAGAGTAACAAACAACACAATGCAGTAATCTACTCTCTATACTTACAATAAACTATAGGTAAAAAAAACTAATAGAATATTGTGCCTATGTAGTAGAGCACAGAATTGATATGGGACTTAAATAATTTTTCAAATATGGAGCTTTAACTTTTCTATAAGGACCCGTTACTACTACATACAACAGGTCATCTTCTAAAGTATTTTATACTTACTCCTAAGACAAAAGTACATAAAGCACGCCGCGCTCTGTAGTCGCAGCACTAAACCCGGATTTTTAATCCCATGGAAAAAATGTAAACAAAGGTGTTGCCGTTATCAAAAAACATTTGCAGAATTCAAGATATTTTATTCTTTCCACATTTGCCAGAAATCGACTTCCCATGAAAAAACTGTATTTCTTAATCAAGATAAAATATTTTAATTTATTGATGAAAGTCTTTACTTTAGCATTTACTAAGCTTTAATATATTAATTTACAAAGAGAGTACTGTTTTCGTATTCATAATTTATTTATTGTCCTGGTATAACACCCGGGTTTTTAAGCTGTGGGCCGCTTGTTGCGAGACGTCAATCAATGCACTAACATTCGAGACTGAATTCGTAATCGTTTTCCAGTGACTCTTGTTCTGTTATTTTTTTTACTGTCGACATTGTTGTTATATTTTTATTGTAGTTTTGTTGTTCATTGTTACGTTCTCCGTTGTTTTTCGTTCATTTTTGTATGAAAGGATGGACTACGGTCCGAGTACTTCTCGGTCAAAAGACGACTTGTAAGTTGTCTCCCGTAAAAACGGCTCTTTTATCGAAAATAGAAAACAACATGGCAACAACCGAACTTTATATACTTAATATTTCTAGCGGACCCATACCTTGAAATCCCCTGAAATGTCACTTTGACAATGACGAAACTTTGTTTACATTTTTTCCGTGGGACTAAAAATCCGGGTTTAGCCAGCCGAAGTGGACCTATTATTCGTCTATCTGTACCACTGCCATGAGTTTACAGTGACCGTACTCGATAGCGACGGCGTAAATTATTTGTATGGAGAATTGTACAGCGCCTCTACAAATAATTGACGCCGTCGCTATCGAGTACGGTCACTGTAAACTCATGGTAGTGGCACTGATGGGCTTCTATCACTCCTCCTGGCTCGTGCTGAGGCAACGAATTCAGAAATGGTTTATTATTTTTTGCTTTTTAGTTTTTCGGCGGTTTAATTTTTTGTTACAAAGTTTTTATTGTTATTTACTGATTTCTGTTTTTATACAAGTATTTAAGATAGATTGTATATGTAATGTATGTACGAGACTGTTCACAGCATCAGCATTTTAGGCGCCGGGCAGTCGCACCGCAGACAATGATCATTTTCAAATTAACATATACACGGTATTAGAATGCGTACGTTTGTACCCTTGACACAGAGACAAGGTTAACTAGTTAACGCTTGAAATACTAAGTATATTCAGGTAGGAAAATTTACTGCACATAAATTCCTAAACTTGATATTTTTGCCATCGATTTAGAATAACTAAAATATATTCTAAGTCGATGTATTTTTGCGTACCACCTTGACAACGATATAGATACAGGGAATATATATTACTGCAATTTTTTGCCGTCTGAGTGCAGCACTAGCACAAACCGTAAACAGTTTTTTGAATGTCTTAAATGTCCGTAGGATGCCATAATATCATATTATTTCAATATTTTTTTTGGAACTCTATCGTTACTATCGAAGTAAATTATCATGTTATTTTGTTATAATAAATATGTCATGATTTTTATAGCTTAGGTAATAATAGGTACTAATACTCTTTGACCATGATCCGTCATGGCGACAAAATATAAAGAGAACTGACGTTGTCATGGCGATTTGCGCTAGTCGCCCCCTGCGCAGAGCTTTGCCTAATATTCCCTATACTGTTATTTTTGTTTAGAACTGATTTCAAGGCGAGGTGAACTTATACATTAAGAAGAGGAGGGTGGGTGATGCATGTTATAACATATATGTGTCACACGGATGAAGCAGCGGTGCTCGGTTTTAACGGAGATGCGGGGTAAATGTGTTAGTTCATTGACATGGACCTCCGCAAAGTAACCCTCGAAGCAATTAATTTGTAACTAATTAGATCGTAATCTTATAATATCCAACAAGACGTTATTCCATTTTTCAGCCAAATACTGGCCATTACATGATCTGATCACTCAATTTTTAACATGTTTAATTAAAATTAAAAAAATTAACGTTCAGAATTTTGTTTGGAAACTGTTTCGAATTACAAAAGGTGTGGAAACATTAAACACGACCTCGTACCCGGATCGTGTTACACGGTAAGGGGTGTAACTGACAGCCTGTTAAATTCCAGTAAAATGCTTTTTTAAATTATTTTAAGAGTTTGTCAACACGCCCGTTTGTCTTTATCATAACACGGTCCCTTTGATGTCCTTTTAACGTCGAGATTACGTCAAGATGAATATAAGAGTTGTGTATAAATTAAATAACAACTTTCGCAACTTGTTTCGCATTATCTTTTTCTGAAACAAATTTAGTAAAAACAGTAAAAAAAACCGAGCACTCTTCTTTTTAAAAGCCTCTACCTACCTGGGCCACACTTATGAAGTTTAATGATCTTTGAAAATATTTTTTTATCAATTTAGAATTTAGGCAATTAATGATTAATGCTTTATAAGTCCTTCACAAGCTTTTATTTAATTCGCAAAGTTTACACATTTGCAAACCATCTTTCGACCACTTCCTGGAATCCAATTGAGCCGAAATTTGGCATATGTACTTTATACAAGGTGTTAATTAAATAACTGAAAACCTCAGACACCCCAAAAACATGTTTTCATTTTAATATAGTTGATTGCATTTATTTTAGTTTAGAATACCTTCATTATTTTAAAAGATATTCGTGTATTTTGCTAAGTCAGTAATTCTACTTCATTTCTAACTCTACACTCATAATTTGTATTCGTCAGTTGTGCTTTGACGTTTTTAGAAGAAAATCCAAAGAAAATCCCACATTGACAGCAAAACGGCCAGTATTAAGTTATCGAAATAGTATATGCAACCTCGCTAAAATATTAATTGGCGTCTGTCGCAGTCGTAACTTTTAGACTGGGTACAATAAAATAGAGATTTAAAAA
>NC_133485.1:7364363-7409363 GCF_025370935.1 Choristoneura fumiferana | reverse complement strand
CTATTTTTATCTCAAGTCGACTTGACCTGTGCCCAAGATTTAGAACCCGACGTAAGTAATGGGGTCGCGGCTATTGCAGTTTGACCTCAATCACTAGTGCAAAGTTTGTTAAGAAAATAAAAGCTTCTTGTGAAACGTGCGGGAATTGATGAAGTTCTTTTTGGATTGGTTCTCACGTTTACTCTTGTAACGTTTAGTTGAGAAGTACCTGTATCAGTGCAGTCTCCAGTGGTGCTTCAGTATATCATCTGAAGTATCTCAATATAGAAAAGATAAATAATTTATTTCATAAAACAAAAGCCAAAATATGGAAATTACAAAAAAAAACACGTACAAGGTACATACTCCCATAGAGTTAATCAAATCCACAACACTGAATTTTTATCAGAATTTCAAGTTTCAAGAACAAGTTTAGACAAGTAGATAACTAAAAACTAAAAGCGAATAAGTACACGCTTACCACAACAGGCTCCATTAAAAACACTTTTCTCAATTGCGTACATGTAGGTCAGGTCCCAACCCGACCCGCACCCTGCCCAAAAGTACCAAAAAAAAGAAAAGTCGAAGAGGTAGTTTCTATCAATTAACTGAGCCGCATCTCGAAGTTAACGGAAATCAAGAAAAACACGGTGTATATGTAGTGACTTGGATTATTTTTGTAGTAGCTCGTACTTACATTGCTCTTGGAGATTGATAAAGACTTCTCAATTACAAGACATTAACGGGTTGCAATTTTATTACTTTAATACAGTTACTTAGCAATTTTAGCTAGTCACAATACATTATGGTGAAGCACCAGGAGGATTCCTTAACAAATAGGAACAATATTAGAAAAAGCATATTTTGTAAAATATGACAAGCAGGACATTTAATTAAACAATGAGTGCAGAAAGACTATTCTCGATTCTGAAATGCCTCATATTTGGGTCACCTTGCTGTCTCTCTATGCCCCTCTTAGGGGTAACCCCTTTATTGACAACTTATGAACTATCTAGACAGCTCCGATGTTTACAATAGCGTCTGTATTTACATGTTCAGTTTCCTTCAACAATCAACAATACTTTCAGCAATACTTTATTCGTAAAATATATAAAATAATATAAGAATAAAAAATATTTGATTTGTTATTCTATGAAATTAATACCTAAATAATGAATTTTATGTGTAACAAAAATAAGTGTTCCATGTATTGATTATTCTATAAAACAATAATATGAGAAAAAAAATCTGTTAAGCGAAATTCTATTAAAATGTTGTCTGCGAAACAACGTACAACCTTTTGGGAAACACAAAGCATTACTTGTAATGTTTCAATATATCAAATGTTCAAGTTAAATTAGTTTGGAGAATTGTGTTAAACGATAAGAAACTTTGTCGTACCAAATGTCACCATTGATGCTTTGCTTTTGGCTTTTTACTATTTGACCTATAAGTACGTTCATAATGATTATAATTTTAACTTCTTGCTCCGAGATATTTTTGATCTAGTTCTGCTTTGTTTTTGCCCGCGAGATAAAACACCAGCTTTTGCCCGCGACTAAAAAAAAAAATTTAAGCTGTTTATTTCAAGCAAAAAACAAAAAGACATTTGCTCACATAATTAGTCTAAGTACTTAATGCTAATATTAAATTTATTTATAATTCATAATTATGCATGAAGTTTTTGTTGTCTCCTTTTAATTAAGCAGTTTCTTTTATGCCGAGAAAACGCAAATTTCCCGTAGCCAGGTGAATTTTTGGCATCGTTTTTGGCGTAAATACTCGAATACCTATACTTGTTATGAGTAGGTAGTTATACCCGTAATTTGTAGTCACAATATATTCACTTCGATAAGCATAAACAATATTATGAATCTTTGCGGTCAGTCATTTTCCAACGTCTCATATTTCGTTTTCTGTTTGCCAAGGACGGCGTGGCAAATGTTAAACAGAGCCAAATTTTTTTTAAAGAAACAAAACACTTATGCTTACGCTTACATTCTCATCGCTTGTAGAGTGAGAAGTAAATTTGCCTATTTCTTTTTTATTACTAACCCATAATTTAGTATTTCATGCATTTAAAAGCCAAGTATTTTTCTAAACTAAAATTGTACGGTCTACTTATATGTTTAAACCAGATTCCCAAAAGAAGACCAGCGTTTCCAAGCAAAGCTCACAAAGCATCAATAATCTTTAATGTCAAATTTTTTACTTTATTTCTTTCTTTATGAATGTCAAAAAAAATCTACCACCCCGGTCGAAAAAACCTCTGTTGAGAAGAATCCGGCAAAAACTCAACGAGGTAATTTTTTTTTAAAATTTACAATATTATTAAAATATGTATACATCACAAGTATTTAACACAACTTATTTTTAACACAGTAGGTTCGTCCTTCCCTCTTAAATATATCTTCATAAAATTTTTAATCTTTTAATTTGTTTACTGTTATTACTTTCTAGTGTTTTCGCAATTGTCAACGTAAATTGTTTGATATTGGGGAAGGATGCACTTCCAGACTCTTTGCCATATTTCATTACTTGCTGGGAGCCCGATATAGCGGGCGTTGGTATATGGCGTAAGTTATTTGGCCTGTTACGCTGTTTTTCTAGTAATTCTATTTTATCTATATTTTGACATAATATGGCTTGCTTTATTTTATTGAATACATTCATCACTTTGCAGTATTGAAATAGTTGACCATAATTATCTTTATATTTATATTTAATTTTCAGAGGAACGATATTTTTTAGAATTCTTACGTACTTCGTACGTGACATAGGATAATTTCCGCGGGATAGGAAGTAAATTCTTACTAAAGTTACACTGTCCCCTTTTAATTGAAACAGTCTTCTTTTAGGCCGAGAAAACGCAAAGTTCCCGTAGCCAGGTCAATTTGTTGGCATCATTTTTGGCATAAATACTCGAATACCTTTAATACTTGGTATTGAGTAGGTAGTTAGGTACCCGTAATTTGTAGTCACAATAGTATTCACTTCGATAAGCATGGAAGGGACCAATACCCAGATAAGTACATACCAGGTACCCGTACGAGTAAGAGGATTTTCCCAAGCGGTATCATATTATAACGAAGTGTTTCTCGTTGAATGAGAATTCTTGTAGCAAGGGTCTGTTGAAAAAAAATCAAAATTCAAAAAAATGTCATTGAAATATTCGAGCATAACAATTCACAATATCGTTACCTCAACATACTTGGTGCTGGTCGTGCTGAGTACCGACTTCGAGCTTAACATTCCTAGTATTTTCAAAGTCGGTTCCAACGTTTACTTTTTTTTTATTTCGCGTACAAAGAACATTCCAACTAGCATTAGCATAAGAGTTACCTCTGAATAGATTTCTGCTTCTTCTTAGTTTATCTAGTGATATTATCTGATATTTAAATTTAACCCGTTACTTGTTATTGATAGTAGTAGTTCTAAAAGTATTCACTAAATTACAATTGAACAGTCTTCTTTTAGGCCGAGAAAACGCAAAGTTCCCGTAGCCAGGTCAATTTGTTGGCATCATTTTTGGCATAAATACTCGAATACCTTTGATACTTGTTATTGAGTAGGTAGTTAGGTACCCGTAATTTGTAGTCACAATAGTATTCACTTCGATAAGCATGGAAGGGACCAATACCCAGATAAGTACATACCAGGTACCCGTAGGTAAGAAATTTTCCCAAGCGGTATCATATATAACGAAGTGTTTCTCGTTGAATGAGAATTCTTGTAGCAAGGGTCTGTTGAAAAAAAAATCAAAATTCAAATGTCTTATTCGCATAAAATATGGTACAATAGGTGATAAATTAACATTTCCAGTACAAAAACATATTTCGCTACATAATAGCATGCAAAGTTATCT
The DNA here is from genome assembly GCF_025370935.1 of Choristoneura fumiferana. NCBI lineage: Eukaryota > Metazoa > Arthropoda > Insecta > Lepidoptera > Tortricidae > Choristoneura > Choristoneura fumiferana. The sequence goes on along the minus strand of NC_133485.1, from coordinate 7,405,519 downwards.
GAATCTTTCTGAGTTATGTGAAATCTTTGTTTCTAAAAGTAATTTAATACATTATCCGCTTATGGCTCTTATTTACCTATAACAACAAACAAAAACAAATACCAGTACAAATGGGTACAGTTGGCTATTGTAGTCGCTAAACTTCATTTGCGAAAATACGATGTATATAAAATCACCAAATTATGCAACGTGATTCCCATGAATATGTTTTGCGAATTCAATAAAAGACTTCTAACATAATATAAGCAAGGCACGAATTTGCATCGCTTTATAAATTTGTTCATCGTTGGGTTTCATGTTTATTGGGTTTTAAAAATTGGGCCCATAATCTTATAATTAAGTTTCTAAAGATCGTCGACTTCAAGCATGAACAATTACGGATTTTGTGCATAATCCAAATCAACGAAAGGGTTAAGGATCCGGATCTAAAGGGGGGGCAAACCGGGGCACTTGCCCCGGGCGGCAGTTTCATTGGGGCGCCAAATCCTTGAGACAAGAAATGAAGAAGAAAAATGCTACTCATTTGCAGTTTCTCAAACACTGAAAGGAGGGGGCGCCACCATCAAGGTTTTGCCCCGGTAGATGGGCCCATGGGCCTAGGGTTTCCACCGCAAACGGTGCAAATACGTAGCTAGGCCTTATACAGGCATTATTTGCTTGAATATTTTTTCATACGAGAATGAGAGGAACAGTACGATACAGGCATGAACCTTGACACATCTTAGTCTTAGTGTTATAATATACTGAGCGGCAAATGTATGCAGAATCGGTAATTTTATATGAAAAGTGGGCCAAATTTTGTGCCGCTCGCTGAGTATATAACGTTTGCGGGCTAAACTTTTTTTTTATTCGACTGGATGGCAAATGAGCCAGTGGATCTCCTGATGGTAAGAGATCACCACCGCCCATAAACATCTGCAACACCAGGGGTACTGCAGATGCGTTGCCAACCTAGAGGCCTAAGATGGAATACCTCAAGTGCCAGTAATTTCACCGGTTGACTTACTCTCCACGCCGAAACACAACAGTACAAGCACTGCTGCTTCATGTCAGGATTAGCGAGAAAGATGGTGGTAGCAATCCAGGCAGACCTTGCACAAGGTCCTACCACCTGCAACCCTGAGCTTGCCCTGAAAGCAAGTCAACGAGTACAATATTTCTATATTTATCATGAATTTATTTACCCTGGGTTTCGCACGCGTAAATCATTAGATCCACTATTGAATTTAAATTCCAGAATTCTTTCATCGAGGAATTAAGACATCCGTGCCTGATTTTGAGTCCTAATCCCGTAGGAATATATTATCGAACACACACACACACACACACACACACACACACACACACACACACACACACACACACTTTGCATTTATAATTATGTGTAAGTACCTGTATTGATAAAGAAAATTTTTAACAAAAAAGTAAAACCGACTCCAAAAAAATAACAAAAAATTTAACCGACTACAAAACCCTTGAAAATATTTTTCTAGGTAAGTAGGTACGTACTAGCTCGAAGTCGGTGACTCAGCACGAGCCAGCAGGAGTGGGACAATTCACAATAGTCGTCTACCTCACCTACATACTATGGGTTTCAATCCCTCCTGCTGGTTCGTGCTGAGTCACCAACTTCGAGCTAGTACGTACCTACTTACCTAGAAAAATATTTTCAAGGGTTTTGTAGTCGGTTCCATTTTTTGTTATTTTTTATTTTTTTGGAGTCGGTTTTACTTTTTTGTTAAAATTTTTCTTTATTTCTCACTTTTTAGTGATTCGTAGCCAAAGAACATCTCACAACGATTCCATTAAGCCCAAACACGACTTAGTTACGTTGTTTTATAAGAGAGTTCCGTTGCCTACCTTCTGGCTTCAGCATCAGATCAGTTCGAAAGAATCATTAACTTAAAGCTTCTTCTTAGTCGCTTATCTAGGTAAGTATATTAATCATGATAATTTAAATTTAACCCGTGAAATACTTGTTATTGATAGTAGTAGTTCCGTTGGTCAAATCTGGTCTTCATCATCAGTTCCACTTCACCAAATTATGATTTGCAAGAGCAAATGCACAAGTTCCTACTAAATATATCCAAATTACCATACGTGTCCCTACAATATTTGAAGAGTTCCCTCGATTTCCTTAAGATCCGATCATCAGATCCTAATTTGCTGCTTATGGGACCTAATTGAAAGCATTCCTAGACGAACTCAAAAAAATTTTTCAAATCGGTTCATAAATGACGGAGTTCTGAGGTAACAAACATAAAAAAAATACAACCGAATTGATAACCTCCTCCTTTTTTTTGAAGTCGGTTAAAAAAGGTTTTACACATTGTTAAAGATTCATGGAAATTCTCAATTATGTATCTATCTACTCTCCAAACTTATGTTTATACTTTACTATTTGGACTTCAAATGGGATAAAATTTTACTTATCTCAGTCTAATATTTCCATTATTACCCTTATGCTAATACTAATGATAACTATATGATGCGCAGCAGAAACTTTGCATATCTTTGAAATAAGATTCGTGCGCGTACTTTAAAAAGTAACAACAGAGACATCAAATTATTTCGGAGCTTATTTCGTTTAAAATTAACATCAAAAAGCTCTTACTGGTTACCTGACGAAAACTTAAGTGAACTTTTTTGACGTTGGTTCCGATGAAACTCATAAAAGTTTGGTATTTATTGGACTTCGAATCGATAGCGAAGGGTTTTGAATGGGTTCGATTTACCTCGTGTTACCACTTGTCTTAATTGATTAAGGTAAAGACATGGCATTTTCATGGCACCCCGTGTAACGTGATAAGTCGATAAAATTATTAATTAGAAGAAATTTCTTTTTAGCTCTACCTTTATTTGTTCTAATCGCTTTTGTAGTATTAGTATTGTATTAACGATAGCTATTGTATATCATCAAAATATTCAGTATAATCTTAAAAATAATAGCAGGCAAAACCGGACTCGCGCACCGAGTTTTCCCGTACTTATTTTCAAGTGTCAAAATATAAGCTATAATCTATAAACGTCCGTATCTATGTAAATTTTGAATAGAATAGAATAAGCCTTTATTAACACAATTTCAATGTTATGTAATTAGTAAAATTACAACTGCAAATTCCCTATACCTAAATATATTTTAATTCACAGTAATTTGTATGGAAACACCTTTTTTAATGACTGTTTTTGATTGCGTTCAATTTAATAAAAGATTTTTTTACAGCTTCCACGGAATACAGACTTATGTATTCGATATTAATTTTACCTTAATACTTCCACGCGCTCTTGAAAGACGCTCTGACGGACTCAGACTGACAACGAAGTGATCGAATATATATATTTTTTTAATTACATTTAGAGAAATTAGAAATCTAATATTTGAGAACGTTTATACATGATATAAATAAAAGCCCCCGAACAAAATAAAAAGGTCTCAAAAAAAAGCTCTTGGAATATTTATGTCCAATTTACTCAATCAAATCAGCCCACACCCACCCACTGCTACTGCCCTTTATTTTCCCGCCACTTCTGTGTCGGACTTCCCATACCATCCCTATCCTGTGCTAAGTGTCTCCGACCTTTCCGTCAAAATAATATTCTTGGCTGTCTAAGCCCACAACGAACAAAAATATCGTTGGTCAGAAATAAATTTGAACTTTATCTAAGTGGAAGTTATAGGGTGCCTCATCTGCACCTGCTTACTATATTTAGTGTAGTGGTCAAAAACAGGCCTATACATATAAAAACTAGTGGCTCTGCGGGTTGTAAATCTCGCGAATCTGTCTTATACATTTTCAATGCCAATGGCTTCGCCATTTTGAAATATTTCCATAAACTGAATCGACAAAAAAAGCGTATACTCGTAATTATCGATCCTGCTCATAAAATTTCAGACGAATCGGTTGAGAAATGAAATCTGTAGAGGAGAAAAGACAGCAGGACATACGAAAGCATTTCTTCGGAGGCGCTTCACATGTACTTCACGCATGTGCATTAATATTTAACCTTAAAAACATACTTTATCAAAACGCTCTAACTTTAAATTGAATAGGCATATTTGACCACAATCACGCCTGGTGATAAGCAAAAATGTGGCCTTTTGGAGCACTCTTATTTTAAAAATCACCCTTGACTTGAAGCCGACTCGACTGTCAGGCAGGCAGTTTCCACTTCATAACAAAGCTGTCCTCAATACAAGTGTTTGACAGCCGTCCTATTTTCCCAAGACATATCCTTCTTTTTAGGACCTCTGGGCCGGCCTGAGTAGGTTTAAAAAGCGTCCTGGGTTTTTGAAGGGCTCTGACAAAGTCATATAGGTATTTTTAAAACACCCTGTGACCAGTGAGATACGTTTTTGGCCTCATCTGCACTTTGAAAGTGAAATAGGAGTCAATGACTGGTTAGTTTTATGTAAAAAAATTGCGGGCAACTCTTGCAAAAAACAGATAGGTACAGAAGTCAATCTCATGTATGTACTTCACTTTTCATACCTACGCTCGGCGGTCGCTCTAGGGTTGTAAACTATGGCTTATGCAAAAAAAGGGTATGTATTATAAGACCGACAAATCATAATACCTACAGTTGAAATGTCGACGCATAACACATCGAAATTCAGAATACCGAATGTACAAAATACCGACAACCGATACACCGAAGGTCGAAATATCTATTTTTAAATGACCGAAAGTACAAAATCCCGAAAATGGGGTATGTATTATAATACCGAAAAATCATATTACCTACAGTCGAAATATCGACACTTAACAAATCGAAATTCAGAATACCGAAGTACAAAATACGAAAGTAAAAAAAAAATTGTTGAATTCTTATCCAACCTACTTTCTTAGTGACAGTTAAGTATCTTGCCTGCTATAAAAAAATTCTAACATGAACCTAACCTGAACCTAACCTATCCGAGTCGCTTCTGCTCCAAATCGTCTTGCTCGCTGGCTTCGTTTGCTCGCACAAATCTTTTCATGCTACATTTGTTTCGTCTTTGGTATAGCGGCAGCTTCGGTATTTTGATTTTCGATATTTTGATTGTCGATTATTTTACTTGTAGTGATTATGACTGTTCGGCATTATGAGTTTTCGACCTTTCGAGTTGTAGGTATTTTGATCTTCGGGATTGTAGTCTTCGGGTTTTAGGCTGCGGTCAAATGTACTTTCGGAACTTTCGGTCATATATCCATTCGACGTTTTAATATTCGGCCTTCCGTCCATAGGTCTTGTGAAATTCGGTCTTTCGTTTATCGGTATTATAATACATACCCAAAAAAAACTATCGTGGTAGTGGCACTCGTATCTAGTAGGATTTATTGGTGAGAAAGAAACGCGAAGAATGGAAATATAAATTAATAATAACTAAAATATTTTAATGTTAATGTCATTGTTATATTACTGTCACAGAAAATAATTATCTTGCGACGATTTCGACATTGTCGAAATGCACGATTGTTACATACAAACTTTTATTTAGCTTTTATATTTTAAAGTGTAATAAATTCGCATTCTCTATTATTGCACAAAAAAAATCACAGACGCGTGTCTCAAGCGGATGGCACTCGCGCTCGCACTGGTCCCAACCGGTCCGAAATATCGTGTCCGTGAGCAGTGCTCGAGCGCACTTTGTATGTAGATTGATTTCTGTACCTATCTGTTTTGTGACTCTTGTATTTTAATCTTCGTATAGGTATTAAAATATGCTACTCTGTTACAGCATCCCGTTTTTAAACCGAATTGGCCTGGTTTTTAGGGTTCCGTAGCCAAAATGACAAAAACGGAACCCTTATAGTTTCGCTATATCTGTCTGTCTGTCTGTCCGTCCGTGGCTTTGCTCAGGGACTATCAATGCTAGAAAGCTGTAATTTTGCACGAATATATATGTAAACTATGCCAACAAAATGGTACAATAAATAAATAAAAAAAAAATTTAGAATACCTCCCATAGACGTAAAGTGGGGATGATTTTTTTTTCTCATCCAACCTTATAGTGTGGGGTATCGTTGGATAGGTCTTTTAAAACCATTAGGGGGTTGCTTAAACGTTTTTTCGATTCAGTGATGTGTTTGCAAAATATTCAACTTTAAAGTGCAAATTTTCATTAAAATCGGGCATCCCCCCCCCCCCCCTCTAAAATCTAAACCGGTGGGTGGAAAATTAAAAAAAAAACAGGATGGTAGTAAGTATATCAAACTTACAAGGAAAACTATAACGGTTAAGTTTAAGAGTAAATAGCAGCCTAAGGTATAAAAAAGGGGGTAAAATATACCTAAACTTGGAATATTCCGTTAAAAATACGAAATCCTTAGAAAAATATTACTTATTTTTTTCGTAATGGCTACGAAACCCTATTTCGGGCATGTCTGACACGCTCTTGACCGGTTTTTTCAATTTCAAATCTTAATGGTGGGCAACCCTAATAGATACAAACAAGTAATTTACACGGATCCACACCTGGTTAATAAAAGACAGTTAATATGCCATATAAATATCATTAAGAAGTGATATCCATATCCAAACGACCATCACTTTATTAATTACATAATTTTACGTCACTAATTGGCCATTTTCCATACAAATAATTTATCAGCGTATCATATTATTGTTTATAGAGTGCATCTGCGTGTTACAAACCGGTATATAAACGAGTTGCGGGCTAGACTCAATCAAAGTTTGTTTGATTTTATATTACTGTTGAAAGAATAACCGATACACCAACGTAAGTGTCGGAATAGTAATATGTAAGTAGTTGAAAACGAAATAGCTCAACGGTATAACGTTTTGAAAAGATTTAAACTTTCGAGATTTCCACTCATAGTCTAAATACCACAAACAGGACTTATCACGCTAAAACACAAAAGTAATATTTACCTCGGCGTTTCGATCACATTACAGTGGCCGTGGTCACGAGTAGACTGAGTGTGGGGTGTCAAGTCTGCCTAGCAGCGCGAGTCCTTCAAACTACCCGCACTAAAATAGAGCACAAACATTTCAACCGGGAGTCTGGATATAAGCTTTGATCTTTGTGGAATCCTGTTATGTATAAATAAGTGTCGGCGTCGTGGTGGCCGAGTGTTTTGACCAATGGCCTCTCAAGCAGAGGATCGTAGGTTCAAACCCCGGCTCACACCTCTGAGTTTTTCGAAATTCATGTGCGAAATTACATTTGAAATTTACCACGAGCTTTTCGGTGAAGGAAAACATCGTAAGGAAACCTGCACAAACCTGCGAAGCAATTCAATGGTGTGTGTGAAGTTCCCAATCAGCACTGGGCCCGCGTGGGAACTACAGCCCAAGCCCTCTTATTCTGAGAGGAGGCCTGTGCCCAGCAGTGGGACGTATATAGGCTGAGATGAAGTCCTGTTTATTTTAGCTCAACGGTGCTGAGTGAACGCACATATACTCATATGTGTCGGAAGCTGTTCGACTGTAGTTCCATCCACCTTCCATCCACCTTTTCGAATAACATTAAAAGTGTCAGAATTTTCACGTAGGTAGGTAAACGCAACATGTTATTGGTCAAGGTCAACATTGTTGTTAGTCAAGGGGGCGGGGCTCCCGGTCAGGTAATCTTGTAAGAACGATCATTTTATTAGCCAGAAAGACTTAGTTTTAGATTGAATGTCTTATATTGGATTGGATCTGACCTGCATGCCAGCCTTGATCAGAAATTTAATAACAGATTATGTACCGAAACTTTTACCGAACGAAGTAGATAATTATATGAACAAATAAGCACGGATTACCAAAGCAATAACAGTAGGTACCTACATCTACAAGGTATGAGATATCATGTAAACTATGTAAAACTCCAATTCAATAGAATCTGACAATCCTGTAGACACTTCCAGCCTACTAAATACACCGGGCTGCCTAAGGCTTTGTGATGTGACTATTATTCTTTTTTGATTCCTTTTAGATGATAATTGCAACAACAGGGACATATATAATCAAGTGTGCCCACGATAGGGTGTCTTAAATATGTAGAAAATTGACAGATTCTATTGAATTGTACTTAGTTCTTGTTTTTTTTTTATTAACATTCAAATTTCGATGTCATTCGATATCGTTAAAAGAACATGTTTGTGAACAAAGAAAAATTTGATTATTCTTAGTAATTCAACTACATGATTTTACGTACTTCGTAAGCAGAAACAACATTTTTTATGTGCCTCCATAATAAATAGTTTGGAAATGATTATCGAAGTAAACGGTGTTAAAAACCATTAACAAGGCATCTTTCCAGGCTCTTAATGTTAACGAGTTATGGACCGTTATTGCTATTTTAAGAACGTCGCACGTATAAACGTGTACTAAAACTTTATGGAAGGAAATGGAAAAACTAGTCCCAATGACCAACATTAGGTACTTTACATACATGCATGTCAAACTATGCATAAATGAGCTACAATAGGTATGTGTCGCACGATGTATGTACCAGGGATGTAACGGATTCGGTTTTATCGGAACCGAAAGCGGAACCAGATGTTTTCAATTTAGTTTATTAACGGGATCGGAACCGAAAACGGAACCGGAACCAGAATCAGAGCCTAAGTGGTAGGTGGACGAGATGTTGTGGGTCTACTAAACCTGAGGGTCTATTGCGTAACGTTTCTGACACTCGCGATCAAAATCAAATGATAAGTAGTTTTCGCATACAAAAACTGTCATAAGACTGTGATAGCGAGCGTCAGAAACGTTACATAATTAATTAGTTAGCCTTCTGTTTGTTTTTGATGTATATACGCCGCTCATTTCCCACCGCCGCGCTAAACATTGACATACGATATAGCTTCCGTTTCAAAAGTAACGGAACCGGAACCGAAACGGATGTTTAGTATCAAACGGAAGTTTCGACTTATCGGAAACGGAACCGGAGCTCCGTAACATCCCTGGTATATACCTACAAGGGAGCTCTTTAAAAGGCACACGTCGTTTTAACGTAGGCCATAACCGAACAGTTTACGAATGACAAGTCCATGTTGAATTACAGTCGTGAGCATTTAATTTTAATTTATATTGCCAAAACCAAATGCAAATATACAACAAACGCTTAGCGCTCTCTAACCATGAATTTTGGAACCATTTGATTCCTAACCCACCGTAGAACATTTTCACGATAAGCGTCATAATGATTTCCCATATCGAGTAATGTGATGTTACTATGACATTCCACAATGAGAAATGTAAGTAATGGATTAAACTGAATAACTTCCCACTTTTATAAATTTATACGTACTTACTTATTAGATTCTTATTAGGCAGGTACTTTCGTAAGCTACTTACTACAAGTTGAGTCTGTATCTGAGTGGAAATGTTAGCCTCGGTCTACACGAGTTAGTTTGACGACAAGAGTATAAAGTTTAGAAGTAAACATGCCTAGCAACTAGATTATTTCATTGTAAGTAGGTACCTGCTTTTGAGAACTAGGCAAAGTGCTTTCGTCTAGAATTTACGTTTAAATGTAATACTCAGAGCTCCTTGCAGCGCACAAGCAAACTGAGCAGCCTCCTTCTACTCTCTTAATTACCTTGAAGTTTCGGTCACATTGCAGTGGCCGTGGTCAGGAGTAGTTTCAGTGTGACCTGTTATTCATTTATTAGTAAACTAGCTTTTGCCCGCGACTCCATCCGCGTATTCGTTTATCGCTATCTTGTGGGAACTATGCAATTTTCCGGGATAAAAACTATCTTATGTCCTTCCTCGGGACTCGAACTATCTGTAAACGGAATTTCATCTAAATTGGTTCAGTGGTTTAGATGTGAAAGGTAACAAACAAACAGACTTTCAAATTTTCACATTCATAATATAAAATTAAAAATCGTCCTTAAATTTTTTCAAGTTTTATTCTGGGTTTCTGGCTGCTTGTAACGGCCGGCGGCCTTAGCAACCAAATTTTGTAATATAAAATAACAAAGTACTTAGTAATGAGGAGATAAATAAGTACCTAATTTGGGTGAACAAAATCGGAATAAAGGAAATTTAAAGAGGACCTTTAATGTGTAAAGTATGCTTCTTGCTTTCACTCGATATAGATATTAATATTAATGAAATCTGTCCTTAAGTTCGAGTAAACGACCTGCCAGCGAGCGCTATTAACTCACGAGGCGCTGTCACTGTCAATAGCGGTGGAGTGATTCGTCCGTCACGACCAAATTCTACTATAAAAATATTTTTTTATACAGGTTGAAATCTATGTGGCCAATCGAAATATTGTTTGACTTTTAAAGTCTCTACCACTATATTACATCTCTAGGTTAGCTGGAAGAGATCCCTTTTTAGGGATAAGCTACCTTTGCTCTCCTTTCTGTTTATTTGTATTTCTTTGTTTTTTTATTTTTATGTGCAATAAAGTGTTTACGTACATACATACTACACCATATCGTACCATGACCGTAATAGGAACGCGTCGGACACGGAATGTCAAGCGCATACATGACACACGACGGCGACGGTTGGTTACGAAACGCTATGTGGGCATAGTCTCATACTTTTCAATAGTAAGACGTTTGGCATCCAGGTGTTCCAAGCGATGCGTCTCAAAATTTGCAACAGCCTTATTTACAGAGCTGCGCGATTCCAGTCTCTGGAATGACCCGCCAGAGACCTTCCTACACTTACACGTATAATGATAGTGGTCAAATACATTGCGCGCCCTGTAATAGGACCTTTAAGACTTTTAGAGTTTGGGTTTGCCAGCCATATTCGGGCACATAATAGACAAGCCTAAAGGTTCGCCTTTGTCGGACACAACATGGAGGACATCATGATCATGATACTTTTCAATACACGGTCATGGTATATGTTACGGTTACAATACGGTGCAATGGGTGGAGACCTTTAGGATTCCATACCGTAAGGTCGGGGTACTTTGGCCTTTGGGATTAACTCAGTCCTGGCTTTATTATTGCTCTAAGAATATGGCTCTCTGCCGGTGTTCCCTTCTTTTACAGACAGAAAATTCACAGAAGTCGTTGTATTTTTACTTCGAATATTATTGTTTCGATTACTATTTACTTGAATGAAACATATTTAATAGAAAAATAATTTAATGAATTTTATAATGAAATTATTTTATTTCACAATTGTGTCAAATCATAGAATTATTTTTTAAAGAATATTTATTCACGATTTTTTGTTTTAACGAAAATGTAAAAATAGACGTTTATGTGTATCTTTTTACATTTACTTTATTTCAACAAACATAATATACTTAGTATAAAAAGAAACGATAACAATTATATAGATTAAAAAATATCTAAACCCTGTATCTCTCGTTATGTTTTCCATAATTTAATATAAATTAACACATTTTAACATAGTAATTTTATGTAGGTTAGATTTGGTGAGATTAGAGCTGTGACCCTACCAGAAAGCGAATCGCTACCAGAAAAGTAGGTTAGGTTAGGTTAGAACTGTGACCCCACCAGAAAGCGAATCGCTACCAGAAAAGTAGGTTAGGTTAGGTTAGAACTGTGACCCCACCAGAAAGCGAATCGCTACCAGAAAAGTAGGTTAGGTTAGGTTAGAACTGTGACCCCACCAGAAAACGAATCGCTACCAGAAAAGTAGGTTAGGTTAGGTTAGAACTGTGACCCCACCAGAAAGCGATTCGCTACCAGAGAAGTAGGTTAGGTTAGGTTAGAACTGTGACCCCACCAGAAAACGAATCGCTACTAGAAAAGAAGGTTAGGTTAGGTTAGGTAAGAACTGTGACCACACCAGAAAGTGAATCGCTACCAGAAAAGAAGGTTAGGTTAGGTTAGGTAAGAACTGTGACCACACCAGAAAGTGAATCGCTACCGTTATAGAAGGGTATGCATTTTGTCGCAGGTACGAATTAAAACGTTTAGAAACACCATATGAAATGAAATGTTTTTCTTTGTACTAAGTTTTATATCAACTAAATAATATAAGAATAAAGAATATTTGATTTGTTATTCTATGAAATGAATACCTAAATAATGAATTTTAGTTGTAACAAAAATCAATGATACAAATTTCTTCAAAGTAAGTGTTCCATGTATAGATTATTCTATGAAACAATAATATGAGAAAAAATATCTGTTAAACGAGATTCTATTAAAATGTTGTCTGCGAAACAACGTACAACCCTCTCTGCCAGGTTGGTGTTAATTGATCAATCACGTTTTTATTTTACGTTTTTATGTGGTCCAAAGTAACCTTCCAATGGGTCAAAGTACCCCGACCTTACGGTACCTATGTACATTATCCCACTAATATTATAAATGCGAAAGTTTGTAAGTCTGTTTGTTAGTTACAGTGTTTGTTTGTTAGTTACATTTTCACGTCTAAACCGCTGAACCGATTCAGATGATGACATATAATGAGCATATTAGCGTATCTGCCGAATATTGTGCGCCATACACTGGCTGATTGTGACGAGCTTCAATGTAATTGTTACCATTTATCTAATCACTCACTTTCTCACAATAAATGATTGATTGATTGATGAAAATCGGTATACAGATAGTTTGAGTCCCGGAGAAGGACCCAGCATAATTCCCACGGGATAGCGATAAACGAATTATAAGCAGACAGTGTCGCGAGCAACTGTACCCTTAGTGTAAGTTTTCGGTTACAAAATACGTTTCGATCGCGTTCGCGTTAAAATCTCAATTTTTATAGAAACACGAACAGCGCCTCTAGCGGAACGTTAGCGATGTTCGTGTTTCCATACAAATTGAGATTTTAACACGAACGCGATCGAAACGTATTTTGTAACCGAAAACTTACACTAAGGGCACAGCTACTTTGATATAAACGTAACAGTATAGGATCACTTTGTTGTACGTCCGTCTGTCAAGACCCTTTTCAGAGTTCCATTGCCAAAATAGCAAAAATGGAACCCTTGTAGTTTCGCCATGTCTGTCTGTCCGTCTGTCTGTCTGTCCGTCCACTTAACTGAGAGACTGTTAGTGCTAGATAACGGTAATTTTGCACGGATATATGTAGCAATTATTTCGACAGTGATATAATAAAATGTAGGAAAACATTTTTTTTAGGGGACTGGTTAGATCATTTCCCCAAAATCTTTATTTCTAGTAGCAAATTTTCGATTCGCGTTTTTTATAAATGCTTTTTTCCCAATATGCTCTTTTAGCTTATTTTCACAGTAGCGTTTTTTCCCAATCAGGATCAGCATCTTTGGTACCATGCCGCAGAGTCCATTTTTAGATTTATTATAGTTTTAGCTTATTTAATTTAATTGTACCTAATACCTATACCATTTATATAAACACTTACAGTAGTATATTGACAAAATTAAATAAAAAAGCTTTAATGAATGAAAAAAAAAACCAGTGTACATTTAAATTATCGCTAAGAACCCTTATCTTAACTATTTAGTATTACATGTGAGAATGTCTGTCTGTATGTCTTCAACTCCTCACGCTTAAACCACTGAACCGATTTTAATGTAATTCGGTATGGAATAGTTTAAGACCTTCTGATCCTGTGTCCTTTACAGCATCATTTTTATCCCAGAAAATTGAATAGTACCCGGAATCACGATAAACGAATTAGCGAAATCCAATTCGGAGACGGAGTCATGGGCTAGCGATATATTATAAGCGGGTTAACCTCTCTTTGAGACAAAGACACTGATGGGCTATATATGAATAGATACCTAGTTAACTAGGCAAATAGTAGCTATATTTTGTAGTAGGTATTGGTTCAAATAAACCAAAAAAGTACATGAAAACACACATGAAAATAGTACATATTATATTATTATACATTATTTTCTGTGTCGCCGCAAAAGCGAAACGATCGCTGACTCAGCATCACGCTGAGGCATTAAACGCCTGCAGCGCTGATTTTCCGCCAGAACCGTCTGTGACTCACGGAACGATGCACAAATATACTCGTACTATATACCTAAACGACTTACCTTCACGTAAATAAAAATAAGAAATTAATAGATTAAATTCTAAGTTACCAACTAAACAATAGCTAGGTTAGCTGGAAGAGATCCCTTTTTAGGGATAAGCTACCTTTGCTCTCCTTTCTGTGTATTTGTACTTCTTTTAATTTTATTTTTATGTGCAATAAAGAGTTTACATACATACGAGTACAATAATAATATATAATTACCACAATTTAAATAAGGCACTACCTTTACAGCGCGCAGCTTAACGTTTTATTAGCAGTGTAACTAAGCTGGTACGAGAAATGTGTTAGGTTACAGATTCATCGCATTACAGATGTAGTACATGATACATAATTTTCCATCATTATTTTATCGGAAAAGTTCGCAGATACTTATCGTGCTCTCTCAGTCGGCTTTAGTAATGAAATGAAATGAACCCCTTAATTCTACTATAATATATATATATATATATTATAGTATTGAATCAATCAAGAATTGCTCATTTAAAGGTATTAGATAGATAGATAGATTGAATGACACTTCGGGTGCCGTCGTATTCCGATTGAGATCCGACTTTTCCGATGGAAATAAATTATACACTATACTATACTTATACTATCTGTATGTACTCTATGAACGTCACTGTGGAAATCAAGTACGTTTAAAATGTATTAGGTATATCCAATGTACGTCTGCGGCTATAACATTTGCAACTGAACTAAACCGGCTTCTGTGATAAATAAAGACTGGTTTACGTTAGTAATCAGCTGTGGCATTATATTCTATTCACTCCCACGGCATATGCTGAGGTGAGATGAAATGAAATGAAAACAAAAATATTCGAGACATAAAAATATCAAAAAGAAAATAAAAAAAGAAAAATACAATGTGAAACTAATTTATGTGCCCGAAATGGTTCCGAATCAGCATAAATGCAGACTTCTCGGATGGAGTCAGCGCTGGTCTTCCAGCTAAACCATAGAGACTAGATAGAGATATTGTTGTGGCTCAAAATAATTAAGTACTCTGGTATGTGGCCTGTGACACGAGCAAAAATTTGAAACATAGATCGTCGTCGTCAAACTGAACAACATTAGTTCAGCGACTTTTAAAAATAATGGAGTCTTTCAATTTTCCTTTTTTCATACAAATTAAATACTGCTATCAATGTACGCCATCCTAGAACACAACTGACGTCGCCTGTCACGCTACAAACATCAAGTATTTTGCTTTACATTGTTTCTTCGAATAAACTTAAAAGTGTAATAAAAATTAAAAAACTAATTATTTTTAAAAGTCGTTGAACTAATGTTGTTCAGTTTGAGGAGTATGATCTATGTTTTAATTATTTGCTCATTATAAATAAGAAAGCTTGAGAAGAGGTTTATTAGGTAGGTACTCATTTATGCAATAATTTTTGTACCGATTTAGACGAAATTTGTCATGAGAAATTTCACTGCCAACCTTCAACCATCTCGAGCACTATGCCAAAAGCGAAGCAACTTAGGTAAAAAAAAAACTGGGAGAAGTTTTTTCACTTCGCCCGCACTCTGTCCAGAGTGTAGCGACATGGGTAAAAGTAAACTCCCCACTCAATGTGTAGCTTTTCTTCGCCTTTTTGTACGAATTCGAACACTTGTAAAGCAGTTTCTGTACTGGTTGTAGGTGGAGTTTACTCTACTGTATTTCCGTCTGATAAACACCCACACCAAATGAGAATATAAACATTTTGTAATATTGGGTCCAAAGTCCCTCAATTAATCGTTTATTAAATAACAGCATTTTATGAATGGCCTGGCAACGACCATATTTGTTTTAAAACGCCATCCTAACCTAACATAGTTTCTAAGCAATTGGGATTGTTTTTTTTACAATGTATAGTAAATCACCATTTGAATAAAAAAAAATGTGTATCTATTTAGGGCAAGAACTGCTGCTATATAAAGCAGCATAATTAAAAGATAAGTGTTATTATGCATATTGGCATAATCAAACACACATTTTAACTACCTACTCTTAGATTCCGTCGGGTCGATTGACGGACTGAACAAGCGACAATTTCGGGCAATGTCCCATCTACATCATCTGTACAGTTGGTTGGTACCTACAGTCAGTCTGTACGGTTTACTCGCAACATTTGCTCTACACTACTATGTTGTTTAATGAACTTCTCTCCGTGGTATTCACAAATAGCTTCCACGTTGGAGCCTCCAAGAAAGGAGCCTTTCTTAAAAGGCACCAGTGACTCTCACAGAGTGAAGATGTCCATTGGCGGCGGAATTTGCTTACAATCAGGTGACAAGCTTGTCTCTACAGTGCTAGGATAAAATTGTTCACATAGTTATGCGCACACGTTAGATAGTATAAAGTAGATGAGTAAATAGGTACTTAGGATAGTAGGTACATGGCTCTTCAATACTAATGCAAAGCTAAATAGGTAAGTAGTTACTAGTTAACACATTCAGATAATAACAGGTTATCTAGGACAGCTCGTGTCACGATATGTTACAATAATGGAACAAAAATACCACATGCTTTCAGTTTTCCCATGTCATGTACTATGTAAACATATTTTAGTACACGAAATTCGTTTAGAAACGATACGAATACGTGTTTTCAGTGCGGCATTAAAGTAAACAGCTCGGTGCGGAATCGGCCGACGATTTGAATTAAGAATAAAACTCGGTTTTTTCTAAAACAACACTAAGGACCTGTTTTACCACGTATTGGTCAATATTATGTAGCAGATAAAAAAATAGCAGATAAGTTATTTTATTCGGACAAATTAAACAGAGACGCCATCGCAGATATCTGTACCTACTATACAATTTTTCAAGGAATGGTGAAACAGAAGCTGTAAAACACGTCCCGAAAACCTCCACATAATAAATTTCGTCGAAACCCTTAGAACCGATTCTGAGATCCCGAAATAATATAAATATACAAGAATTGCTCGTTTAAAGATCCCACTAATATTATAAATGCGAAAGTTTGTATGTCCGTTTGTTTATTATTTCATCACGTCTACACTGCTGAACCGATTTAAATGAAATTTGGTATACCTACATACAGATATTTTGCGTCGTGGGGAAGGATATAGGATAGTTATTATCCCGGAAAATTGCATAGTTCCTGCGGGATAGTGAAAACAGACTCCTACGCGTACGCATTCGCGAGTAACTGCTAGTATAAGATACATTTTCAAATTCTGTAGTGCCGGTTTAAAATGTGTTTTTTTTTTCATAGACGTTTATTTGATCTATTATTAAACTCTTTTTTTAGAAATTTAAGGACGGTTAATCCTAAGGTGAAAGAATTATATGAATATCGGGAAAAGCGTGATGCGGATTTATTCGTAGGATGCGGGTCAGATTAGAGTTCTAATAACCCCTCTGTATTCAATCCATATAAACAGCTTAATTACCTAAACCTAAACTAACAAAGTCTATATTTTGATTAGTTTAGGCAAAACTAATTTCCAATTATGTGTGTATTCCGTAGAACATGCCATCTTAGTACGTAATGAGGAAAGTCCAGGCTCACTGACGGACACATTAACGCCTAGCCCGAAACACTGGACCTAGTTCTTTGACAAGGAATAAGGACATCATCATCAGCCTACAGCAGTCCACTGCTGGACATATGCCTCTTCCATGGCGCGCCATAACACTCTGTCTTCAGCCCCTCGCATCCATCCGCGCCTCATGACGCCCTACACTACGTTAAACAAACAAATAAGGACAACTTTTGAATACAAGCCTTAAAATAAGAAGTTCTGCAAACGGGCAAAGAAAGGCTTCTTAGTTCAAGGTACATTATGAACTAAAACTTAGGTGGGTTCGAGGTGGTTCGACGTGAGAAACCTCTCCGTGTGCTCGGGCGTTACAATTTCTGGTATGCAGGTTTTTAGTGAGTTAGTTGAGTGTTTTTAGACCTTTTGTTTCCCCGAACAGGGCTGAATGCAGCAGTTTTTTTAACACCACATTAAGTTGTGGGTGATGAGTGTTTGGTGGATGGTTGATAAGGCTGGTGGTTTCAGAGCAGCAAGGTTGTAGTTTATTGTGCTATGTATCTTCGCAAAGTAACGCTTATATCAATTATTCAACGAACATATTTATTAAATGGTATACGCGTTAAAGCTTAAATGAAAAAATAGAAGAATCATTTGATAACTAGCTTGTCCCCGCCGTTTTACTCGAGTTAAAATCAGATTACCCACTTTATTTATCTTTGTAACTTTTGACGAAAGATATTCTGATGGAAAACAAATCTTATTGCCTACTTTGATTTTTTACTTACTTTAAAAAATATACACTATCGGGAACCATGCCTTTTTTATAAATACTGTCTGTGTTCCTAATTTCATGCAAATCCGTCCAGCCGTTTCGGCGGGAAGAAGTAACAAACATACACACTCACACCACACTCAATACAAACTTTCGTTTTTATAATATTAGTAATATTTATTTGAGGTTTATTTGAGGCTTGATTACGAGTATAGAGTGCCATTGTTTCGGAAAATTACATAAGCCCAGGATTACCGACGTAAGAAACTGATAGTAACTTGTTAGGTTAATTTTGTCCTCACAGTGATTGTAATTTCCACTATACTCTTCATCAACTTTTGGGGACCGATTTTTTGGATTTCCAGCCCTCGAAAATGACATACAAGATTCTTCAAAAATCGTGCTGATTTTGAAATCAAATAGAGATAGAGGAATGATTTTTTATTTCCATCCTGTCCTTTCCATCAATCCATTTTTTTTATTACAACAACTGCTCTAACTTGTTATGCTTGCGTTCTGAGATATTAAAATTTCTGATAAAATTTTTAGAAATATAAATGACAACGCCAGCCGTTTACGAGTTAACAGAGAATTATCCAATAGATGAATGCCAAAACTGAAATTTCCATTTTTTTTTTAATGACTTTAACTCTTGGCGTGATAGCAAGACGTATTTTTCCAGTGTCGGCGTAGAGACATTACACGAAATTTCCATTTAATCGGATCACTAGATTTGGACATAATTGGCTGTGATAGACAGGCAGACATCGGAGTGATTCTACACCGTGTTATTTTTGAAATCCGTTAACTGTACGGGGACAATCTACAGGTCAAATGAAGTTAATTTCTATAAGATACTTAAGTAACTAGTGGCCTAACTGTTTCATATCAATGAACTGAGTCGTCTGCCGAAGTTAACGGATATCAAAAAAACACGGTGCATAATGGTTCTGTCTTTTCGCTCAAATGTACGGAACCCTAAAAAACTTGCTAATATACGTTGTGCTCAGGCCGATCCAGATTAAAATACCTACAATGATTGATGACTCAGTAGAAGTGAAAACATCAGCTGATATGATAACATGTTGATCTAAACTTAAACTAACAGCACAAGTTGTTTAGTAATCGATCATTTGTCTAAACAAAACTCGATTAAGGCTAAATCGATTTGTAGTTGGGCTTCAGTGGCAAGCAATAGGTATTACTTTCGGTACATAAGCAGTAGGTATATGAAACGGAAAACCATGAGCGTTTGTTTGAGCGTGTACGGGAAAAAAATTAAAAGTCTAGCATTAGGGCAGCGTGGTGAACGGTGTATTGCTCTGAAGATGAGCTCTTGAAAACGCGTCACTGTAGTGTGGTGGTGGTGGTGAGAGATGGGTTTGAATAATTTGTGTGTTCTTACAGTATGGAGGTGGAGGAACTGCATGAATATACATCTCTTGCATACATAAGGTCGCGAGTGGGCAAAGTAATTGTTTCAGTTCAAAAAATTAAAGTTACCTACATGAGTATATTTATGAAAGCATAAACTTCTTCCTGGTCTATTGGTCTATAAAGTAAATCCTGTTTGAGCTTAAATTTTCTTTGCATTAAAGATTTATACTATGTTTCACTCTGCTGTGATTTTAAAGTACACGGGTAATTTGAATATAACTAGTATTTAGTTAAAATTGGAACGGCCATGCAAATGTTTTGAGTAAATAATCGTAACGCGAAGTAAACTGAGTGCTATTTTAAAATTGTGATTGTCGATAGAGCATAAATTGGTAAACCTAAAAACTACTTATTTAAAAATGCATATGTATGCATTCTACGTATGTATGTAGACTGTTAAAATATAAACCTTGCTTTGGCGTTTTCAGGTAATAAAAACACAATCACTTTTAAACCATATTCGTTTTGATGACAGATGACTTTGACCACTAGCTAGCAAGCCCACTAGTGTCCCGTTCACCCCCACATTTAAACAACAGAATTTTGTGTTCTAAGTATAGTAACCATAAAAATATAGCAACACTTAAAATCGGAATCCGAAACCGTTTGTTTTAAGAATTATAAAAGATGATTGCAGCGCGTGCGTAAATTCGAATTGCCGAAACGTTTCATGTGTTTACATTAGCCGATAATGGGTATACAAGATAAAAAGACTGTGTGTCTAGTACTTACGAATGTTATCCGGTAGTACAATAACGGTTGTTATCAAAGCAAGCTCCTGTATTTATTTGTGGTTATGTGCGGGCTTAGGACGCGTGGCTTCGGGCCGGGCGGTCGGCTCCAACGGCGATTGTGAATATACTGACGCCTGTTGCTGTACGAGTGTACACACTCCGCCTTCACCGATACTTTATCTTTTATTGCTATCGCCTAGCCGGTGCTTCGGTAAAACTTTACTACGTTAGGCTCTTAAGGCTGTATGTATTCTTGATTTGCGTTAACAGGTTATGGGCGTCAGTTGTCATAAGTTCGCACCCTCGGTTGGGCGTGTTCCTGTGTGGGGATAGGAAGTTTTTTATGACACAAAAATCTGGCCCTCAAATGTATGCAGTAATATAGGTAATTTTGTATGTAGGTACAGTGGGCCAAATTTTGTGCCGCTGAGTGGGTATATAAGAACGTCAGATTATGCTGATGTTTCAAAGAACATTTTTTTTTATAAATTGAAATAAATATTATATAGTTTAGAAAAAGAAAAAGAGCATTCATGCATATTTCAAATAAGAAACATGCGATTAGGTAATTTCTTATGTTTTATGGGTTTCCTTTTTGCGGCCCCTTCTTTTACCCATCTGTATTTTGTATTTTCTTTTTGTTTGTCTGTCCGTCCACTACATTATTTGAACCGCTGCGGGTTTAGAGATTTGAAATTCTCATACGAAATAAAAATTACAGGAACCCCACTCTCTTCGTTGCTATGACATTGTCGGTGTAAATAATGCTTGATAAGACCACGATTGAGTAGAAAAAAAAACACTTTCATCCATTCCTCATAAAAAAAATGTAATAGGTATACAGTCAAGGAAACTGAATCACGTACCAGGGCGGAATCCTTTATAAACAATTTCGCTATGTTTGGCAAATGTATAGATGTACGGATGTCAACATGGCATTAGTAGCACAAAGGTCCACCCTGCTGGGCTACTACGAAACTCGAAAATCGAAGTTCGTATCGTACCGTCCCTCTCGCTCTCATATTAAATGGTATGTGTCAGAGGGACCGCACGACACGAACTTCGAGTTTCGAGTTTCGTAGTAGCCCTGCAGGTACGTGTTTCATTTTCCTTGACTGTACATTTTTAGATAAAGGTACAGTCGTGGAAAGAAAAGGTTGACAAACATTAAGGTCTGCCTTTCTCAGTATAACTGCTTTCGGTACCGACCGAGTAAGTATGACATAATTCCGTCATAATGTCATTCAAAAAGGTAACATGTGCTTGCAACGTGTAAACGAATTAATTTGAAAACTGATCAACCTTTTCATTCCGCCACTGTACAGTCACCAGCATTAATATCTGCCACAGCGGAGCGTGCAAAAATATCTGACACGTCCTTCCAGCCCTAGAAATAGAGTCGTATCAGATATTTATGCACGCTTGTTTTGTCAGATATTGGTGCTGGTGACTGTACAAGAGAATGGTCGAACCAGAATTTGAAGTAAAATTTGACTCGCGTCTTTCTTTAAACATTATCTTCGTTGCGCCTGATGAGCATTGTCAGTCAATTGTTGTCTTCCTTTTTAGTGTACCCAAAGGGTAAAAACAGAAACCCTATTACTAAGACTTCGCTGTCCGTCCTCATGAACCGTGATAGTTAGACAGTTGAAATTTTCACAGATTATGTATAACTGTATAACTGTAACGCTATAAATACAAATACTAAAAACAGAATAAAATAAATATATTTTAGGGGCTCCCATAGAGCAAACGTGATTTTTTTGCCGGTTTTTGCTAATGTCTAATAAATGTTGTATAGACGGAACAGAACCCTTCGTGCGCGAGTCCGACTCGCACTTGGCCCGTTTTTTGTTCAAGTTCAAGAGTTTATATTAAAGTAGCCGCTCCCGCGACTCCTTCCGCATAGAATTTGTTTATCGCTATCCCGCGGGAATTGTGCAATTTTCCGGGATAAAATCTATCCTATGTCCTTCTCGGAGGCTCAAACTATCCGTACACCGAATTTCATCTAAATCGGTTCAATGGTTTAGACGTGATGAAGTAATAAACAAACAGAGTTTCGCATTTATTATATCCATACTAATATTATAAATGCGAAAGTGTGTTTGTGTGTTTGTCCGTCTTTCACGCCGTAACGGAGCGACGGATCGACGTGATTTTTTATGGGCCTGAGAGTGACATAGGCTACTTTTTATCCCGGAAAAATGCACAGTTCCCGAGGGAACAGCGCGCGATAACCGAATACCACGAGGGCGGAGCCGCGGGCAAAAGCTAGTTAATATTATATATATTAATATAGTGGGATGGGATATTTGTTTATGTAAGACATTGTATTGTAGCTTTCACTAATTCTCCTCTCATCCACTCAAAAGTTGATTGGTGGGATAAGATAGCTGTTGTACTGTACATGTACCTCAACTCAACGTTGTCTATTGTGTGTTTTTCTGTACCTACTACCTACTTATATACTTATAAGAGTTTTTTAATACCCACAGGTTGCGCAGCCCTGAATGTTGAATTCATTGGAGTTGCATGCACCTCGTAATTATTTGTATTTGTTTCGAAATTCTGTCACATCTAGGTCACATGACTTAAATTGAAGTTTATTAGGTACTCAAAGCAAATTTCCATACCTATTCCAAATTTCAATGCATTTGCTCAATGCACATACAATTTTAAGCAAAGCGACATTTTAATGCATAAATGCAAGACTCAACTAGGATTCATTCCATCCCCGACTTGCCTTCAGGTGCAATTTAGAGTTGTATAAATGCATCAGTTATCTATTTGAAACAAACAGTCGTAAGAAAATGTAGTATTTAAATACAATGCAATGACGTAGCTATCGGAGGCAGGCGTCGATACCAGTATTTTTAACCGACGAAAAAAAACGGAGGAGGTTCTGAAATCGACGCGTATATATATTTTTTAAATTCATCCACGCATAACTTTTCACAGAGTAGTCAGATTTTGATGATTCTTTTTTTATTGGAAAGCGTATACCCCAAATATACCCATATTAATTTGGAAAAAGAAACAAAAGGGCAAAGGAAACAGGGCATATATCCAGGCGTTCTTTGGTGATGGTATATATACTTGGCAAACTTTGGATTGGATAGGGTATTTTTTTGCATAATAGGGCATTTCGGGTCTAAAAGGTAAAAAATAAAAACATTTTAACAAAAAAATTAAACCGCCAAAAAAACTGAAAAGCAAAATATAATAAACCTTTTTCATTTAACCTTAATCTAGGTACTAGTTTGAAGTCGGTGCCTCAGCACTAGCAAACAGGAGTGGACCTATAGTCGTATACCTGATGGACTTCTATCACTCCTTGCTCGCCTGGCTCGTGCTGAGGCACCGACTTCAAACTAGTACCTTTTTTATGCATTATTTTATGCTTTTCAGTTTTTTCGGCGGCTTAATTTTTTTGTTAAAAGGTTTTTTTGTGGTTTGAATTTCAGAATAATCGAACGATCCCATTCACCATTATTTCTACCGTCGTCTTATACCGTGTGGTAGGAAGACGCAGTGAAAGCTATAGTGATTCCTGAAACGGTAGAGGCATTTTCGCGCTGACAAAGTCGCGGGCAAAAACTAGTTCTTAAGAGCGTTTATACCTGCTGAGCTGGCAACGTTGCATTTTTGTTAGTTATTCTTGATTATTCCATAAAAATTGAATGAAAACTAAAAATGTTGTCTGATAGAACACTTCTTAATAAATCTTCTCTTCTCTTTTCTTTATCTTCATCTTTTATCTTCTTATTCTTATCCATGTCACGTCACGTCATGTCATGTCACGAATAAATGTTTTCTTTCTTTTTTTTCTTTCTTTAATATATAAGTTAATGTGTCTACTTCAATAATTAAGTACTCGTGATAGACTTTTATATTCCTTAAAAACTAATTAATGTTTATAAACGGTTTTTAAAGAAAACAAAAGTCTATAACTAAAAATTATTGGAGTAGACACATTTACTTATATATTAAGAAGTGTTCTATCAGACAACATTTTTAATTTTCATTCAATTTTTATGGAATAATCGAGAAAAACTAACAAAAATGCAACGTTGCCAGCTCAGCAGGTATAAACGCTTTTAATTAAATTATTTCAAAGTCAAGTCAAAACAGATATAGGTTAGTATTATGCTGTACGTACCTATGTAAAGAAATCTCAAATAGTTTCTAAAAATAGACTGTTGACAGGACGACTTTGTTTTGAACTATTATCGATAGTAATAATGTAGAGTTGATATACAAATAATAAATACTCTCTCAGCACCTTTACTCCCATTTTAATCAAATAACTCACCTGTTGGTAACTACTAAACGAATTATAATGACATGGGTCTATTAGGTAACTGGCCACGCATGTTGACTAAACAAACGAAAGTTTCCGACAGCGGTCTGACATCACGTCACATACATTAACGGAGTTATTTCAATAAAGCAAAGGGGCTGTATTTGCTATTATTCTTGGGTTTACATTTTAACCACAACCTTTCTTGTAGGTACCTGTTTCTCCTCGGTAACCTTGCTTGATCGTTTGCTTAAGTTTGCTTGTGGTAGCAAAGGAGCTAAGCAAAGTTATATTTCATTGATATGCATCACTGTAAAGAAAATACTTAATGTCTAAATTAATCAATGTTTTACATTTGAAGTACAATCACTTGCGTTAATATCTGCCATAGCGGAGCGTGCAAAAATATTGGATACGTCCTATTGGCCCTAGAAATAGAGTCTTATATATTTATGAACGCTTTATTGTGTCAAATAATGGTATTGGTGTGCTGCTATGTTGACGTTTTGCTAAATAAAATAGCTAAGATAAGGTTTTGAGTAGGGCAGGCGAAGTTAAAAAAATTGGATCATGTTATTCTGTAATTTTAGGTTTAAAACCGTGACCGCGACCGTCGCACAACGGAATGTACCATTCTATTTATTCTACCAATGTTACTGTCCAACTTCTTTGCCGTCCTGGTGGTTTTCTCACGGTTAGTAACAAAAGTTAGGTTTTCCTGAGAGAAAAGCAGCCGGTCAGCAAGTTAGCTATGTATGAATCATACGATAAGGCGCTACTAGAAAGCACTAAGTATATATTCTACCCGATCCAACCAAGTGAAATGGTAGCGAGTGGCACGAATGCAAGATTTTTACGATAGTCTCTTATTACAGTTATTAGGTACGTTTTAAGAACGATTTGCAATGAACGCCTAATTTTCTTGCGCTGCTACGTCACCCCTACATATTATTAGTACAATGTACACTTTCGTAAAGGGCCTAAAGTGTACATTGTACTAAGTGTACATCCCTACTAATATTTTAAATGTGAAAGTAACTCTGTCTGTCTATCTGTCTGTCTGTTACCTTTTCACGCTTCAACCGCGATTAAGATGAAATTCGGGATGGACATAAAGTCCCGAGGAAGGACATAGGTTATTATTTATCCGACTTATAAGCGAATTCTGCGCAGACAGACACACGGGAAAAGTTAATTATAATTATGAAATACCTGCCTTCTTGTGTCCTATTAAATATGGTAACGAGCAGACATTGTTACATGGTTTTCCCTTGATCTGGATCGTGAAGACTGGATTTCTAAAAATTTTACTATTCATTCAATTTATAAATAAATGTATAAATATGTGTATGTGTGCGTGTAATAAATGTACTTTCTTTTTTCTTTCAATTTTGAACCGATTTTTATTATAACTGTACCTATATTATATATTTTCATAATAATGTCTAGGATATAGCAAATTTATAAGTTGTCAAATAGAAACTATATTGTATTCGTTTACTCTCTTTTTGTGAAATAAATCGTCTACATACATACTCTATTTTACTTACATGTTTAGCCCCTTCCGCCGCTGCGCTGACTGACTACCTAGGAAACTAATGTAATGGAAACAGCTCGGCGGAGCGAGTATAGATAAATGAAGCGTTTCTATTGGTTCATTACAAACACATTCTTCGCAACGCATCCTCGCATTATCTGGTGGAAACGCATCCTTATTCCCACGAATAATGCGTTGTGATGTTGTGTTAATGTTGATGTGAACTAATCGACTGTCATCTATTATGTACCTAAAGCTGGTGATTTCCGAATTTAATTGAACTCGTGTCATGTAAACGTCACTTTGTATATGACTTTGACATCTTGTCGATCTATCAACGTTTCTTTCATGTTACATTACATTAGGTACATTTGATTAACTATTAATGGAACTACTATTAGGTACGTTCCGGAAAGAAGTTTTTTGTGTACTTTCTGGGTGCAGACAGGAGAATATAATCTAATAATAAAGAATATAATGATTAAAATCTCAATTTTAAAAAAAGGTGACTAGGCATGTTCTTTCTGTGGACCCTTCATTTTTGTCCTTGACGTGTGGATGTATCAAGCTGATATGAAATACTAAGGTCAGCGTACTACTTCAATCAGTGAAAAATCTAACTTTCAATTCAATTAAGGCAGTCAAAAAGTACAATCATTAAAAAGGTATTTCCATACAAAATGCTGTAGCTAACCGAAAAACTTTTCGGTTGTCTCAGAAACTAGAAATTCGATATGAAGATTATAATAGCAGAACCAATATAAAATGTCTGAAAAACGTTTTTTCTATGTCTGCCTGTTAATGTCAGTATCCATCTAAAAAGACCCCACCCTGCGTACATTTTGCTTGGGAGAGGTTCTGCTAACACTGGATATTCATTTCTACCTACAAAATTGTACGAAATCTTCGGTGCTTGAGTCCAGCTCGGACTTGGCATGTTTTTTTTATCTCACAAATAAAACTTAAAGTTTCGCCTACTTTACCTTACACAACACGAGCGAATATTATACATTTCTTGGAACATTCCCAATCCACACATTTTTCTATAATATTTCAAAATTACGAGTACTTACATAACTCTTGTTAGCATTTCCGAGACAACTAATACAAGAGACTACTGGTCGTTAAGGGCTTTATTTGTAAAAATAAGTACTGGAGGAAAAAGGAAAATCTCTTTTCTTGTTATCTGAATCTGCTGGTGTCCTAATCTTTGGATTAGCTTGCGGAGCAATTGGGTCCAGTTCTGAGTTTCGCTGCGTTTGCACGAAAAGCCGTCGACTCTATTGACCCTGACTTAATTTTTGCTACGATTCTTGCTGAAGTAACTATTCTAACTATTCTAGTGCTTATTTGATATGCTTATTTCATAAATGGTATATATTTCATAAATATTTAAGTACAAATAGTAAAAAATAGACAACCCCATTTGCAGTGTTTTTGTCTTGCTTCTCCACTGCTAGTCATCATCTGCTAGACATCGCATTTATTAACAAGGAAAGTCGTAATGACTTTTCCTTTGAAAAGGTGCCATGGTGGCCCATGAATTAAATTCCTTGACTGTACCTATAATATATTATGTAGGTACATCCGAAACTGACTTAGAAATGTTAGGATGTGATTGTATGGCTTTGGCAGCGAAGTCACCTTCTTAGATTTAGTTAGATGTTTTAGTCAGGTTGGAGACTGAAAATCAGCGGACTCGCTGAGTCTCATTTCCTATTTATCTCATACTCATCAACTGTGTTGTAATAATCCGATGGGATTGACATTTATAATATTAGTGGGATGCCACTAATATCATAAATGCGAAAGTTTGTAAGTCTGTTTGTTTGTTACTTCATCACGTCTAAACCGCTGATCCGATTTAGATGAAATTTGGTATACAGATAGTTTGCGTCCTAGGGAAGGACATAGGATAGCTTTTATCCCGGAAAATTGCAAAGTTTCCGCGGGATAGTGAAAACCGGATTCTACGCGGACGGAGTCGCGGGTAACGGCTAATTACTTATATATTTTTGTATGTTGATAAATAAAAAAATCTTTCATTCATTTATCTCATTCATTCATTTCATTTAATTCATTCACTCATTCAAGTAATAACCGAGTTAATAAGATACCTAGGTATGTTATTGCGGCACTTTTTAGAACTATATGACTTCACGGGCTCCCACGGGCCTCGAGCTTTGACGTGCTACACCTTTGTCATTTTTATTTTAATTGCCAAAAGAACAAATACATGTCCAATATTTTGTGATGAGACTAAATAGAATAATATTTTTTGCCCAGGAAACTACCCAATTCTCATAATACTACTTCTACCATCTCTTTCTAGCCTCGTCCTATACCATGTGATAGAAAGAAACAATTGTGATTCCACGTTAAACAATAAGGTCTCAGGTCATTTTGTTTTATTAACTAGATTACACTAACGATACAACATGATGATATTACAGTCAGCAGCGGAAATAGATGAGCGTTCACGGTTCGCAAAATGATCTATACGCGACTCTACTGCCAAAGTAATAAGAGAGTGTTTAGATCATTTTGAGCACCGCAACTGCTCATCTACTTCT
Organism: Choristoneura fumiferana; assembly: GCF_025370935.1. Lineage (NCBI taxonomy): Eukaryota > Metazoa > Arthropoda > Insecta > Lepidoptera > Tortricidae > Choristoneura > Choristoneura fumiferana. The sequence continues at coordinate 7,376,755 of NC_133485.1, read as the reverse complement.
GGAGCTGACTGTACTCGTCGATGTCGTACTAGGTAGTAGGTTCATTCGTGAGTTCACTGGGCATGCAACTAAGAAAGCGTTTCTAAAAGAATACTATGTATGTGGATTGTTTATTAAAAGACGTGTAACCGGTGTTAATTGATTTGGGTATTTGATTTGAGTACTCAATTTATCATTGAAGAAAATTATCGATCTGTATCAACCATTATTAGGTACATAGTCTTAAGGAAAATACTTACAAAATGTGGATCAAGCTGTCTGAATTAATAAAATTTATTATTATTCCCATTATTTATTTTTATTCTTAGATTAGGTTTTTATAATAGTTATAAAAAGTACAAACAAAATAAAAATATTATAAAAACCTAACCTAGTTAGCCGCCCGTTAGCGGCCCAGGGCAGCGGCAGGGCCCAAGCTACCGGTGGTCAGAGCCGCAGAGTGAGGAACCTTCGGACAATGCGTGCCCTGATCCAGCCATCTAGCGAGAGTCTCGTGAAATGTTGGTCGAGACTCTTCGCTATTAAACCGTTTGCCGAAACAACTGCCTATCGGGACAATGATCGTTGAGTCAACATCCCACATAGCAGTCACCTCGTGAGCCAAATCAAGGTACTTGCTGAGTTTGTCCTTCTCGGCCTTCACGAGGTTCTCGTCATGTGGAATGATAATGTCGACGAGCACTGCCTGGCGTTTTGATCAATCTGTCAGCACGATATCAGGCTTATTGGCTACAATAGTCCTGTCCGTGATGACAGATTATTATTATTATTATTATTGCCGTAGAACCGTTAATGTTAACATGCATTTTTCTTCTATCTCGTCACTTCACCGTAATAAGAGACGACTATTTAGGCTGTAAATTTAAATTTGATTTTAATCAAGATCCACGATGTTTTCCAGCAAGCATCTCTGGCGTTTGTAATGAGCGAATTTGCAAATTAAATTTATGCGGTGCCAACTTCAATAAGATGCTTTTTTTTAATTGCCCTTTTCAAATGATGCGCATAATAAAAATTGTGTAGATTACATTCCTTGGGAAAAGAAATGAAATTATATTTAGTCCGTCAGTTAAATTATCAGAAGATAAGTATTGGATACAAAATGTTTTCAACGAAACAAAAATGGCAAAAATGAAGCGCGTCAAAGTTCGGAATTTGGGGCCCCGTGACGTCACTCCTTAGTAAAGAGTGCACGTAAGTGTGACGTCACATGGAACTTTAACTGCCTAGAGGGAAGTCCCTTAACGCCGGACGGCACCTAGTGCCGGACACTCGTACTACGTAAATAGTTTAACGATGTCCTATCCTTGAGTACCGGACACCAGACAGACCCGTAACGCCGGACAGTGAATTTTTTTTTTATTTTGGTAGTATTTACATTTATTATATAGGTAGGTATGCTGGCTTGTGCTGAGGCACCGACTTCAGACTGGTAGAAAATTATTTTCATGGTTTTTTTAGTCGGTTCTATTTTTTGTTATAATTTTTTTTCACGCTTTTTAGTGTAAAAGATCTAAGATAAGTACAATAATTTATTGTCAACTGCTCGTCACCTTTTACGAAAAATTGCTTTTTTCGATGCAGAGACGTTCATTATTGAGGAATCCTGGTGCTTCCTCAATCGTTTCGATGAGCTTTAAATGCTTAGCAACTGCGTTAAAGTAATTGGTGAAGTACTTGTTATTGAGTAGTCGCTCCATTGGTCAAATTTGGTCTACATCATCAGTTCCACTTCACCAAATGATGATTTTCAAGAGCAAATGCACGAGTTACTCCTAAATATATCGAAATTATCATAGGCGTTCCTACAATATTTGAAGAGCTCCCTCGATTTCCTTAGGATCCAACCATCAGATCCTGATTTGGTGTTTATGGGACCTAATTGAAAGCATTCCTTTTTCAAATCGGTTCATAAATGACGGAGTTCTGAGGTAACAAACATAAAAATAAAAAAAATAAAAAACAATTGATAAATTCCTCCTTTTTTTGAAGTCGGTTAAAAACAGAACAAAATAAATGTTTAAGGGGGCTCCCATACAACAAACGTGTTTTTTTTTGCTCGATATTAATAACGGCAACAGGTAGTTGCTTGAAATATTCATTTGTATAAATGTACTTACTTTAAAAATAAATAATTTAACTAAAATAAAATAAATACAACCGAATTGATAACCTCCTCCTTTTTTTGAAGTCGGTTAAAAACAGAACAAAATAAATGTTTAAGGGGGGCTCCCATACAGCAAACGTGTTTTTTTGCCGTTTTATGCTAATGTCTAATGTTATATAGGTACGGAACCGTTCGTACGAGAGTCCGACTCGCACTTGGCCGTTTTTTTTTTTACTTTACCCGTGCGAAGTCGGGGCGGGTCGCTAGTAGGTAATTATAAAGGGATGTCCATCCTTATCGACCATATACAATTTTCTACCTTCCTTTTTTAGTTTTTTTTATTTTCTAAATGTTGCGTTAAGTTATACTCACATCAACATACGAGTAAAGGTAGAGCATAGGTAGAGAACTGACGATATTAATACTAATGTTTCAAATCTAAAACCCGTAGCGGTAGGGCTCTTAGTAATAGATACGAGGAGAATTACAATACAATACAATACAAAGACTTTTTACTGTACCTACACCAGAAATAGTAAGCGATACAGAAAACAGATACTCAAAGAAAAAATTACAAGGTAAGCAATAGGAATAATTAATTCGTTTAAAAATGATTTTTAATTCATCAATGTCAGACACTATACTCGTACTTACTATACGTTAGTACTTAGGTTGGTAAGTATGTATAAGTATAACACATACACCCAATATACCTGCTATAGTTAATGCTGAAAGCACCCCTACGTATAGGTACCCTTGCTTTTAACTTTCGGATAAAATATTGCCACTGCAACTTTCCTATGCAACTTCGATGGTATTCCAGATGTTAATTATTTACGTTCTGCAAGTTAATTCAGTAGGTAAGAAAGAAAGAAAGAAAATAATTTATTTATAACAGCAATGACACATAGATAAGTACTCACATAGATTCTGATATGCATTCGAGAAAGTAGTGCTGTACGACATTGCTTGGATTGCTTTAATTACTACAAGCTACAAGGACAATCGCTTATACTGTCTTCGTCACAGACAGACTGGAGAGATGCCGCAATTAACTGAGCATAGCAATGTAAGACTTTAACACATCTATCTAACCGCTTCTATGTATGTGGGCAATGTTTTAGACAAAAAATTGGGGAAAGACCACCTTTTATGTTCTGTGGGCAATCTGGTGAGAAATGAGTTAGATATTAATTATTCCATTTAAAAAAACCGGCCAAGAGCGTGTCGAACACGCCCGAAATAGGGTTCCGTAGCGTATTTTTCTAAGGATTTCGTATTTTGTACATATTTCAAGTTTACGTATATTTTATACCTTAGGCTGCTATTTACTCGTAAACTACTAATAATTCTCAAGAAAACTAACCGTTAGTTATAGTTTTCCTTGTAAGATTGATATACTTACAACCATCCTGATTTTTTTTCAAATTTTTCCACCCACTGTTCAGATTTTAGAGGGTGGAGGGGGGGGGGGGGTTGGGCGCTCGATTTAATGAAAATTTGCATTTTAAAGTTGAATATCTTGCAAACAAATCACTAAATGGAAAAATCGTTTTAGAACCCCTTAATTGTTTTAAAAGACCTATCCAACGATACCCCACACTACAAGGTTGGATGAGAAAAAAAAATCACCCTTACTTTACTTCTATGGGAGGTACTCTAAAAAAATTTATTTTTTATTTTTTATTGTACCATTTTGTCGGCATAGTTTAAATATATATTCGTGCAAAATTACAGCTTTCTAGCATTGATAGTCCCTGAGCAAAGCCGCGGACGGGCAGACAGACAGACATGGCGAAACTATAAGGGTTCCGTTTTTTCCATTTTGGCTACGGAACCCTAAAAAGTCACGAAACCTATAAGAAAACACAAAAACTGAGCGCTACCATTTTAAATTAGTTTTCATAAGTTTCAACTGAGCCTTTGAAACATCTAATAAATCTCAGTGGGCAAATTGGTAGCGCCCACAGCTTTCTGGGTTTTCATATTCATAGGTTTCAACTGAGCCTTCAATGGATGTTTTTGCCACATCTAACCAACCATCACAATCTCTGTGGGCAAATTGCTAATCCCACCGCTTTTGTATTTTCATAGGTTTCAACTGGGCTTTCAATGTAAATTTTGACACAATTTAACCACCTAAGCAATCTCGGCACAGAGACCGTGAAACCGAGTGGAACTGAACGTGGTACACACCTATTACTTAGTTCTTTGTTAACGTAGTAGAGACCTGAGGCCGTATTGCCTAATGTTTCTGACGCTCGCAATCGCAATCAAATGACAGATTTCGCATACTTACAAACACTGTCATTTGATTGCAATTGCGAGCGCCAGAAATGATAGGCAATACGGCCTCTGATGTACAAGCGTTTTTAGGGTTCCGGAGCCAAAATGGCAAAACCGGAACCCTTATAGTTTCGCCATGTCTGTCTGTCTGTCCGTCCGTTCGCGGCTTTGCTCAGCGACTCTCAATGCTAGAAAATTGTAAGTTTGCACGGATATATATGTAAACTATGCCGACAAAATGGTACATTAAAATATACCTAAACATGGAAGATTCCGTATAAAATACGAAAACCTTAGAAAAATATTACATAATTTTTTTTGGGCGTGTACGACACGCTCTTGGCCGGTTTTTTATTAATCAAATGCAAAGGGGTTCCCGCCGTCCAGTATTATTTTGTTTTGGACCCCCTGCCTCTCGTTCCGCACTCGCTGGTCTTACTCCGAAGTAATTGGGACTACGTATCATGCCGGCCCGATCAGGCTAATAACTTTTAATACAAGAGTGAGAAGGACGGTTTGATACGAATTTAGACCTTGAAAAGGAGTGTGTATGTTTGTCATATTCAACGATTTGTGAATTTTCATTTCTCATAACAGAAATATCAGAATTTCAATCTGCCGAAATATTGAGAACGTATAAAAACAATAAGCATAAACAAATTGCCGCATATCTCAAATCATATTATTAAATTTGCACAATTGCCTTATGCTACTGTACAATAATCATACACCATAATAATCAAAGATCATAATAAATAATGACTGAAAAGTATAAACACCTGGCAAAAATCCAACAGCAAAGATCATTTGTGAAACAATATTATCCGGGCTGCTATAAAAAAATACCTAACATCGAAGGCTAAGGCGGGAGCGAAGCGAAGCGTAGCTTCTGAACCTAACCTATCCGAGTCGCTTCTGCTCCGAACCGTCTTGCTCGCTCGCTTCGCTCGCTCGCACAAATCAAATATTTTTTGTTGCATTTGGCACGCGTGATGTTATACCATCTAATAATTATTCTAAATGTTGTTATAGATTTTAATCATGATATGAATAACCGGATATTCAAAAATACAAGACTGGGGCTGTTTCACTTTCCGTTGATTAGTGTTGAGTGACGGTTAAATGTGATGCCGTCTCTATTTGTTTTGTTCGAATAGACGGAGACGGCATCACATTTAACCGTCAGTTAACACTAATCAATTGATGGTGAAACAGCCCCTTAAACTACTATTAAATTAAAATAACTAAAACTAAAATGAAATTATTGAATATAGCATTACCTATAGCAAATTGTTGTTATGACTAATGAATGTTGTATTATTTAAAGCTTATGCTCGGCAAAAATATGAAATCCGTTTTTGTGCTAAATGAATACTTATTATGATTTTTTAACGTAGTAAAATGAAATTATGCTAAAAGTTGGTATGACGATTGAACGGCACCCCTTGGAAAGACCACTGGCAAACTTGCGTTATCTTTTCTTTCGAGTCTATGGTCGTAAGTGACATTCATGGTAGTGCCCTAGAGCCTTGTTTAATTAAGGACAGCACGATAAGCGAAGCTTAGTGCGGACCAATCCACACGAGCCCTCAAATTAAGAGGACTCACGATAATCCAGGGACACGACATAAATTAACGATTGAATCTCATTTGACGACCACGCATTCGAATAATAACGAGTTTGTATGAAGGAACGAAATTACTTTTTCATTCAATGGTTTAGCTTAAATCCAAATTTTTCTACCTACCTAATATATTTTTGGTAAATACTCGTAAGTACACCTAAACGTGCCTACTACTTTATGTACTTACACGATATGGACTACCTATACGCACTTAGTTCTCTTTGATTGTATACTTACGCTGTTTCAACTTAAGGGTAGGGTATGTAGGTACTTAGGTCTCCTATTTCAAAATACTAATAGGTACTTTTTCTTTAGTACTCTATTGGTAGGTTTGCTACATAATTATTTGTTTCCTAAGTGAAGGTCCTACGTAATAGCCATTGTTTTGAATCACGCAGATTCCTGATATCTACCTAGGTATAGGCATGGCACGAAAATGCCTTACTGCTTGTACTGACAAATATAATTAGGCCTCTAGGTTTGGCAACGCGTCTGCAATACCCCTGGAGACCCATTTGCTCTCTTACCATCAGGAGACCCATTTGCTCGTTTGCCATCCAGTCAAATAAAAAATGAAAAATAATAATAATTTAAAGTAAGTACTATAAATATTAAATTCGTTCTATTTGGGCTTTTCAATATATATTTATTATAGAAACTAAACTAAATGATTATGCTACTAAACGATCGGGCAATTAGTTGAACATTACATCTGAGTACTAAGTACCTTTAGTTTGTGCTAGGTACTAATGTCATGTTGACATCCCATACATTTGCCAAATAAATCATAGCTAAATTTATTATGAAAAGGTTTCATCCTTGTATATGATTCAGTTTCCTTACCTTAGCATCATCATACGTTTTGAGAAGTAGTATTCCAGCTCACTAAAACTGCATTGCAGCGACCTCTTTTGTAAAGTAGCGACATTCATTCCAAATTGTGTTCTGGAGTTGGTGGTGTTAGTTACGACAAATGATTCTAGATGTCACTCTTATTCGCATCAACTTTGCTTTTTATTAAAACTTACAATTGACTGCCGTTATTAATTTATAAAATAAATGAAGTTCTATTTCGACACTTTCTGTTGGTTAATGTATTAAAATATCAAACAGGTATAAATTTAAAACTTTATAAGGGAAAATTTTACCCTTGAACGCAATCGAAAGAGATAGTAAATAAATCTATGTTTGTCTATGGCGCGTCAAAATGGCTGATTTTTGTGATGTCCGATCGGGGTTTTCGGGGTTTTCTAGTCTTTGTTTACTATAATAAACAGAATACATGTTTAAAAATTTGACTCTAATGTGACATTATACAATGTTAATAGTTATACTAACTTTGGACTGGTGTTTGTATTCAAACAAGTGTGTGATTTGACAAAACGATTGGAACCATTCTCGCCTTGTAAAGAGAAAATGGGGAACTGTTTTAGCAGTACAGGAGAGAAGGATCCTAAAACAAAAATCGACAGGGCTAATCCGCACGAGGAAGATGCAAGACCATTCCAAACGCCCGTACCAACTCCTCCCCCGGATCCCAGATCTACAGTGAATCAAGGACCAGATACCAGTGAGGTGGTTCCCACCCGTATTTTTGTGGCCCTGTACGATTACGACGCTAGGACTGATGAAGATTTGAGCTTTAGAAAAGGAGAGCACCTGGAAATTCTGAATGATACTCAAGGCGACTGGTGGCTGGCTCGAAGCAAGAAAACAAAACAGGAGGGATACATTCCTTCGAATTATGTCGCCCGCCTGCAGTCCATAGAGGCAGAACCGTGAGTAATAGTTTGATAGCCTTTATTATCTATACAATTATGCAATTTTTCAACAATTGTTAGCATTTATATCCATCCTTAGACCTGCATACATTCATTTCGCATTCTAATTGTATGCAAAACAGCTGTTACCATATTTACCAACAGTAATTGTGAGCATCCTATTTTTTTAGGGTATGAAATCAAACTTGTTTACTTTCGCGTGTGTGTCCATTGTACACTGTATACAGACCTTATTGCATTAGTATGAGAAGTGAAAATACAATTGGAATGTTCACATTATTATGTGCACTCACTGTTAACAGAGTATGAACAAAATGCAGAAAGTTATTTCATTGTTTCACAAGAGCCACACTTATTTTCGTTTGATTATTAAAATTTCTTTTGTTCTCATTGATTTAGATTACTTAAATGTTATAGAAAGACTTAAATAAAAGACCAAACTAAATTGATGGTACATGCCTGAAAACCCCCACAGCTGATCACATCAAAATACCTAGAGCTAATTGTAAAGATCCTCAACAAAAGAAATAAAAAACAAGAATGAACATTTAGTGCTTAAACATTCAGTGCTTTGAGCATGAATTGGTGACGAACAGACAGTTTCGCATTAAAAAAAAACTAGGGCTTACATAGCACAAAAAAATAAATTAGGTGAAGTTATTATAATTTCTGCTTAATCAATAGTGCTCTACAAAGATAATTACCGTAAGGAGTGGCAATATGAAGCCATCTATTGTTGACCTTTGAAAAAAAAAGTTTTTTTTTTATCTATTGTTTACCTTTGAAATATTTGTCATGTTCAGTTGAGTGCAAAAAGATGAACTTATCCAACCCTGCAAAAATATGTGTCACAAACTCTTATTCCAAGTTAATATGGCTGTGGTTACATATTTGTGGTTTATGAGTGGTTTAAATAGATACATATTTTTGCTCTTGACTGTAGGTAGATAGGATAATATTATCACCTAAACATAGATTATAAAGCTTACAACAAATAAGTTTGTGATTCAGTTCAGTTTGTTGTTGTTTGTAATATGAAAAACAACATTATTTTTTGAAAAATCTGTTATTGTTTGTATGTTTTCTTTTATCAGCACTGTAAGCCCTTCTTGCCAATTTAATAATTAAGGAGAAGTACTTATTGGTTTGATTTTGATTTTGGTATGAAAGAATATTTTTAAAAGATTGCCCTTTGAGTATGTACACTTTGAAACTTGCTTTTTTTATAGGTACAGTCAAGGAAACTAAATCACATACCAGGGTGGAACCTTTGTGCTACTAATGCCATGTTGACATCCCATACATTCAGCCATAGAAATCATAGCAAAATTGGTTATGAAAAGGTTCTGCCATGGTATGTGATTCAGGTTCCTTGACCATACTAGAGACCATAGCTTTAAATAATATTAATTTCAATTTAATATAGGTACTTCCATGCATTAGAAAAAGAATCTTGGCACACCAATTAGATAACAATGTGATCCTATAAGAGTTGCTTTTTGCCTTTTCAAGTAGGGAATCCTAAAACAACAGCAGCACAATTATCAATACCTACTTACATCAAATTATGGTCTACAACTATCCCTTTTCCAGGCATAGTGCATATAGCAATCACATAAATGTACACAAATATTTGACCTTACCAAGTATACATTACAGTACAAAATCATTTGAATTTGTTAAATATATTATTAGTTTTTAAATTAATCCCTCGTAGGTAAACAACATAAAACTATGACTTTTGTGATAACACATCTAAACTCCCGGGCCTGAAAAAAGGTTAATAAATTTATTTATGGGTCAATCAACTTTTTCTTGTCACTCGTTGCTATAGTTAGTTACGGTCCCCTGAGTCGCTCTTTAAACCGTAAGTTTATAGGATAAAAATTTGCCAAACATGCATTTTTGTGGTAGTTTTAAGCCCCTTCTATAATTGGTCATCTAATAAGCATGTTACTATAATGTGACACAACATTTCTTCTATTAAACTGTACTACTTTTGTCCCCTCGCTGACGGGACAGAATAACAACAAGAAATATTAACTAAACTCAACTGTTGATCCACCCTTATGCTGTAGATTTATTTCTTAGATTTCTACTTTACTGTATGTAATAATGTGTACCTGATCTAGGTAGTTTTTAGTCAGATAACATTCAATTTGTAATTGTGTGTGTTTCTTCCAAATGGAAGTAGTACTGTACTAGTTTTTAGATGCAATACGGCAATGTATGTACCAAATAGTTTATATCTAGCTAAGTAAAAATTTTACAACACAGTTGTTATCACAAAATAGATATCACTTAATAACATTAGTTCAGTCGAAACACTTTTTGCAGAGCGGTTGTGATCAACAATCAATCAGACAAGTGCAGATGTAGCTTGCCATATAATGTCCTGAAATCTCTTCCGATATGTAAAGATTCAAGTGTACATACAGAGGTCCGCCCACAGCCAATCTGATTAAAATTTGGTCAGTCCATCACATGGGTCTCGCATGTGATCTGGTGCCCACCACTCCGCCCTGGACATTAATTTCAGAACAAATAGCTGCAATCCTCTAGTGTTGCGGGGTGTCCATACTGTCCATGGGTGGTGGTGCTCATGTATTATTAGGCGCCCCACTTGCTATCCTAGTTCATAAAAATAATGCAAACTGTTGAACAGTCTAACTAGTGCTGTTGTAGGTCTCGCCTCGGCTCCGCAATTTAGAAAAAAGTGTAATTATTGTATAGATAGATAAACAATTCCATCAAACCAGTCTCAAAAAAAATACAGGAATCATTTGAAAAATGCCCCTTGTAGAGGAAATAAAATGCTCGACGGTAGACAGACAACATACTAAACTGGGTAGCCAGTAGTAGGTCTTAACTAGGTTAACTGGAAGAGATCCCTTATTTAGAGATACCTTTGTACTTCTTTCTGTGTACTTACCTGTATTTTTATTTTTAAAATGTTAATTGCGTTTAAAGACTAAATACCTACATAAGAAAGCAATTTCGCTGACTCGGTTAATAAATTACCAATTGGCATTTTGTTTACATTTTAAGGTCCTACATATTATATAAGCAGCTATCACACTGAGTCGTTCGCTGCATGCTGCATGCGGCGACCGCAAAAGTGTAAAGGACACGGTAGTCGGCCGCATTCGGCGAGCGACAGCTGCCACCGCCTTAATATGGCCGCCGCAGTAGACGGACAAACGGACGGGTAAAGGCAACGGTCGTTCGCGATTAATATTAGTTCAAATTCATAAATTCGTTCGGATTTATATTTTGATAGAAGATTTAATTTGTAAATAGCAATTTGCATGTTTTTTGAAATGTAATTTTCTATAACACATCACTATGGTTTACATTTTGTTGGTACCTAGACAAATTTTAATAGACTAATAGTAAAGTACCTAATAGGTATTAATTTTACCTTTCAGTATCAGCAGGAAGTTAAAAAATTATAATGTTGGTTTTATCAGCGTTGAATTTAGGCACCCGTAAACACTGCAGTACACACGTACTCGGGACGCCGATTATTAAATAAAATATTATAGTATGTAGGTGCCTAGTTACTTAGTACCGACCGAGCGTTTATAGCCTCGTTACGGAATCGAAACGGGTATGTATTATAAGACCGACAAATCATAATACCTACAGTTGAAATGTCGACGCATTAACACATCGAAATTCAGAATTACGAATGTACAAAATACCGACAACCGATACACCGAAGGTCGAAATATCTATTTTTAAATGACCGAAAGTACAAAATCCCGAAAATGGGGTATGTATTATAATACCGAAAAATCATATTACCTACAGTCGAAATATCGACACTTAACAAATCGAAAATTCAGAATACCGAAAGTACAAAATACCGAAAGTGAAAAAAAGTTTGATATGTGCGAGCGAGCGAAGCGAGCGAGCAAGACGGTTCGGGGCAAAAGCGACTTGAATAGGTTAGGTTCAGAAGGCTAAGGCGGGAGCGAAGCTCCCGCCTTAGCCTTCGATGTTAGGTTTTTTTTTATTAGCAGCCCGGATAATATTGCTTCACCAAATGATCTTTCTGTGAATCTTATCCAACCTACTTTCTTAGTGGCAGTTAAGTATCTTGCCTGCTATAAAAAAAAACCTAACATCGAAGGCTAAGGCGAACTACGCTCCGCTCCGCTCCGCTTCGTTCCCGCCTTAGCCTTCTGAACCTAACCTATCCGAGTCGCTTCTGCTCCAAATCGGTTTGCTCGCTCGCTTCGCTCGCTCGCACAAATCTTTTCCTGCTATATTTGTTTCGTCTTTGGTATAGCGCAGTTTCGTATTTTGATTTTCGATATATTTGATTGTCGATTATTTTACTTGTAGTGATTATGACTGTTCGGCATTATGAGTTTCGACCTTTCGAGTGTAGGTATTTTGATCTTCGGGATTGTAGTCTTCGGGTTTTAGGCTGCCGGTCAAATGTACTTTCGGGATTTCAAACTTTCGGGTCATATATCCATTCGACGTTTTAATATTCGGCCTTCCGTCCATAGGTCTTGTAAAATTCGGTCTTTCGTTTATCGGTATTTAATACATACCCATCGAAACGGGGGCGAATAGAGCGGG
>NC_133485.1:7192439-7364263 GCF_025370935.1 Choristoneura fumiferana | reverse complement strand
GGTATGTAGGTACTTAGGTCTCCTATTTCAAAATACTAATAGGTACTTTTTCTTTAGTACTCTATTGGTAGGTCTGCTACATAATTATTTGTTTCCTAAGTGAAGGTCCTACGTAATAGCCATTGTTTTGAATCACGCAGATTCCTGATATCTACCTAGGTAGGTATAGGCATGGCACGAAAATGCCTTACTGCTTGTACTGAAAATATAAATTAGGCCTCTAGGTTGGGCAACGCGTCTGCAATACCCCTGGTGTTGCAGATGTTTATGGGCGGTGGTGATCTCTTACCATCAGGAGACCCATTTGCTCGTTTGCCATCCAGTCAAATAAAAAAATAAAAATTTAAAGTAAGTACTATAAATATTAAATTCGTTCTATTTGGGCTTTTCAATATATATTTTTTATAGAAACTAAACTAAATGATTATGCTACTAAACGATCGGGCAATTAGTTGAACATTACATCTGAGTACTACTAAGTACTTTAGTTTGTGCTAGGTACTAATGTCATGTTGACATCCCATACATTTGCCAAATAAATCATAGCTAAATTTATTATGAAAAGGTTTCATCCTTGTATATGATTCAGTTTCCTTACCTTAGCATCATCATACGTTTTGAGAAGTAGTATTCCAGCTCACTAAAACTGCATTGCAGCGACCTCTTTTGTAAAGTAGCGACATTCATTCCAAATTGTGTTCTGGAGTTGGTGGTGTTAGTTACGACAAATGATTCTAGATGTCACTCTTATTCGCATCAACTTTGCTTTTTATTAAAACTTACAATTGACTGCCGTTATTAATTTATAAAATAAATGAAGTTCTATTTCGACACTTTCTGTTGGTTAATGTATTAAAATATCAAACAGGTATAAATTTAAAACTTTACAAGGGAAAACTTTACCCTTGAACGCAATCGAAAGAGATAGTAAATAAATCTATGTTTGTCTATGGCGCGTCAAAATGGCTGATTTTTGTGATGTCCGATCGGGGTTTTCGGGGTTTTCTAGTCTTTGTTTACTATAATAAACAGAATACATGTTTAAAAATTTGACTCTAATGTGACATTATAAAATGTTAATAGTTATACTAACTTTGGACTGGTGTTTGTATTCAAACAAGTGTGTGATTTGACAAAACGATTGGAACCATTCTCGCCTTGTAAAGAGAAAATGGGGAACTGTTTTAGCAGTACAGGAGAGAAGGATCCTAAAACAAAAATCGACAGGGCTAATCCGCACGAGGAAGATGCAAGACCATTCCAAACGCCCGTGCCAACTCCTCCCCCGGATCCCAGATCTACAGTGAATCAAGGACCAGATACCAGTGAGGTGGTTCCCACCCGTATTTTTGTGGCCCTGTACGATTACGACGCTAGGACTGATGAAGATTTGAGCTTTAGAAAAGGAGAGCACCTGGAAATTCTGAATGATACTCAAGGCGACTGGTGGCTGGCTCGAAGCAAGAAAACAAAACAGGAGGGATACATTCCTTCGAATTATGTCGCCCGCCTGCAGTCCATAGAGGCAGAACCGTGAGTAATAGTTTGATAGCCTTTATTATCTATACAATTATGCAATTTTTCAACAATTGTTAGCATTTATATCCATCCTTAGACCTGCATACATTCATTTCGCATTCTAATTGTATGCAAAACAGCTGTTACCATATTTACCAACAGTAATTGTGAGCATCCTATTTTTTTAGGGTATGAAATCAAACTTGTTTACTTTCGCGTGTGTGTCCATTGTACACTGTATACAGACCTTATTGCATTAGTATGAGAAGTGAAAATACAATTGGAATGTTCACATTATTATGTGCACTCACTGTTAACAGAGTATGAACAAAATGCAGAAAGTTATTTCATTGTTTCACAAGAGCCACACTTATTTTCGTTTGATTATTAAAATTTCTTTTGTTCTCATTGATTTAGATTACTTAAATGTTATAGAAAGACTTAAATAAAAGAACAAACTAAATTGATGGTACATGCCTGAAAACCCCCACAGCTGATCACATCAAAATACCTAGAGCTAATTCTAAAGATCCTCAACAAAAGAAATAAAAAACAAGAATGAACATTTAGTGCTTAAACATTCAGTGCTTTGAGCATGAATCGGTGACGAACAGACAGTTTCGCATTAAAAAAAAACTAGGGCTTACATAGCACAAAAAAATAAATTAGGTGAAGTTATTATAATTTCTGCTTAATCAATAGTGCTCTACAAAGATAATTACCGTAAGGAGTGGCAATATGAAGCCATCTATTGTTTACCTTTGAAATATTTCTCATGTACAGTTGAGTGCAAAAAGATGAACTTATCCAACCCTGCAAAAATATGTGTCACAAACTCTTATTCCAAGTTAATATGGCTGTGGTTACATATTTGTAGTTTATGAGTGGTTTAAATAGATACATATTTTTGCTCTTGACTGTAGGTAGATAGGATAATATTATCACCTAAACATAGATTATAAAGCTTACAACAAATAAGTTTGTGATTCAGTTCAGTTTGTTGTTGTTTGTAATATGAAAAACAACATTATTTTTTGAAAAATCTGTTATTGTTTGTATGTTTTCTTTTATCAGCACTGTAAGCCCTTCTTGCCAATTTAATAATTAAGGAGAAGTACTTATTGGTTTTATTTTGATTTTGGTATGAAAGAATATTTTTAAAAGATTGCCCTTTGAGTATGTACACTTTGAAACTTGCTTTTTTATAGGTACAGTCAAGGAAACTAAATCACATACCAGGGTGGAACCTTTGTGCTACTAATGCCATGTTGACATCCCATACATTCAGCCATAGAAATCATAGCAAAATTGGTTATGAAAAGGTTCTGCCATGGTATGTGATTCAGGTTCCTTGACCATACTAGAGACCATAGCTTTAAGTAATATTAATTTCAATTTAATATAGGTACTTCCATGCATTAGAAAAATAATCTTGGCACACCAATTAGATAACAATGTGATCCTATAAGAGTTGCTTTTTGCCTTTTCAAGTAGGGAATCCTAAAACAACAGCAGCACAATTATCAATCCCTTTTCCAGGCATAGTGCATATAGCAATCACATAAATGTACACAAATATTTGACCTTACCAAGTATACATTACAGTACAAAATCATTTGAATTTGTTAAATATATTATTAGTTTTTAAATTAATCCCTCGTAGGTAAACAACATAAAACTATGACTTTTGTGATAACACATCTAAACTCCCGGGCCTGGAAAAAGGTTAATAAATTTATTTATGCATTGATCAACTTTTTTTGTCACTCGTTGCTATAGTTAGTTATGGTCCCCTGAGTCGCTCTTTAAACCATAAGTTTATAGGATACAAATTTGCCAAACATGCATTTTTGTGATAGTTTTAAGCCTCTTTTATAATTGGTCATCTAATAAGCATGTTACTATAATGTGACACAACATTTCTTCTATTAAACTGTACTACTTTTGTCCCCTCGCTGACGGGACAGAATAACAACAAGAAATAGTAACTAAACTCAACTGTTGATCCACCCTTATGCTGTAGATTTATTTCTTAGATTTCTACTTACTGTATGTAATAATGTGTACCTGATCTAGGTAGTTTTTAGTCAGATAACATTCAATTTGTAATTGTGTGTGTTTCTTCCAAATGGAAGTAGTACTGTACTAGTTTTTAGATGCAATACGGCAATGTATGTACCAAATAGTTTATATCTAGCTAAGTAAAAATTTTACAACACAGTTGTTATCACAAAATAGATATCACTTAATAACATTAGTTCAGTCGAAACACTTTTTGCAGAGCGGTTGTGATCAACAATCAATCAGACAAGTGCAGATGTAGCTTGCCATATAATGTCCTGAAATCTCTTCCGATATGTAAAGATTCAAGTGTACATACAGAGGTCCGCCCACAGCCAATCTGATTAAAATTTGGTCAGTCCATCACATGGGTCTCGCATGTGATCTGGTGCCCACCACTCCGCCCTGGACATTAATTTCAGAACAAATAGCTGCAATCCTCTAGTGTTGCGGGGTGTCCATACTGTCCATGGGTGGTGGTGCTCATGTATTATTAGGCGCCCCACTTGCTATCCTAGTTCATAAAAATAATGCAAACTGTTGAACAGTCTAACTAGTGCTGTTGTAGGTCTCGCCTCGGCTCCGCAATTTAGAAAAAAGTGTAATTATTGTATAGATAGATAAACAATTCCATCAAACCAGCTCAAAAAAAATACAGGAATCATTTGAAAAATGCCCCTTGTAGAGGAAATAAAGTGCTCGACGGTAGACAGACAACATACTAAACTGGGTAGCCAGTAGTAGGTCTTAACTAGGTTAACTGGAAGAGATCCCTTATTTAGAGATACCTTTGTACTTCTTTCTGTGTACTTACCTGTATTTTTATTTTTAAAATTGTTAATTGCGTTAAAGACTTAAATACCTACATAAGAAAGCAATTTCGCTGACTCGGTTAATAAATTACCAATTGGCATTTTGTTTACATTTTAAGGTCCTACATATTATATAAGCAGCTATCACACTGAGTCGTTCGCTGCATGCTGCATGCGGCGACCGCAAAAGTGTAAAGGACACGGTAGTCGGCCGCATTCGGCGAGCGACAGCTGCCACCGCCTTAATATGGCCGCCGCAGTAGACGGACAAACGGACGGGTAAAGGCAACGGTCGTTCGCGATTAATATTAGTTCAAATTCATAAATTCGTTCGGATTTATATTTTGATAGAAGATTTAATTTGTAAATAGCAATTTGCATGTTTTTTGAAATGTAATTTTCTATAACACATCACTATGGTTTACATTTTGTTGGTACCTAGACAAATTTTAATAGACTAATAGTAAAGTACCTAATAGGTATTAATTTTACCTTTCAGTATCAGCAGGAAGTTAAAAAATTATAATGTTGGTTTTATCAGCGTTGAATTTAGGCACCCGTAAACACTGCAGTACACACGTACTCGGGACGCCGCCATTATTAAATAAAATATTATAGTATGTAGGTACCTAGTTACTTAGTACTGAGCGTTTATAGCCACGTTACGGGATCGAAACGGGGGCGAATAGAGCGGGCGGCGCGGCGCAGCACTCACTCAACCAGCGACAGGACTGCGCGGCGCGCGGCATGGCACTGCGTAGTTTTATCGGGCGAAGTTTGGTTAGCGGCCGTGTAAGACGCTTCGCTGTGTGCGTGCGTCGATTCGGGCGCTCTAGTATGAAGTCGAATTACTGCCTAGTTATGTGTATTGTGACACAGCAGTCTTAATTAATTTCCACTATTTCATTTTAATCCCTGACATGATATTCATTATTTACCAGCAACACAACCTTATTTCACTGCTTAAATATGTATGAGCCTTCATAAATGTTGTCACATAACAAATGATGCACTTCCTATCTGAAGCTTATCCAAGCGTCTGGCGCCAAGTATTTATTAATGATCTATCAAATTAGTCATTAAACTAATGATTTGGTGTTTAATTCAGCTACTTGCAGGTTCGGTTTCGACATGCAACGTTTAACCTACTTTGCGATTCTTGTAACTTGTTTATATATAATATTATTATAATGTTGGTACTGGATGTTCACATTTGAATGCACTACAATGTTGCTTAGTTACAGATTTTGAGCGATGTATGAAGAGCGAAGTATGCTTATCCATAAAATATCACATGACCTTGTTAGAAGTGTTTATATAGCCTACTTTTGATTAATATGTATGACTATGACATCACAATAAATTATTTCTACAGATAGGGTATTAAAAAAAAAATGCTTTACAAATGTGGGGTACTTGCTAGTTTTCGTCCAAAAAAACTGATTTTCGTCTTAGTGTGAACTAGTTTTCGACCATTGATAGGAAAAATAGTGCAGTTGATATTTAAAAAATAAAAAACAATTATGGATTACAACAAGTACTACCTAAATTGCGCGGAAAGGTTGGTTTGTATTCCAGTTTTATGCACTTGTTTGTTTGTAGCAGCTCAGTCAGATGTACGAAAAGTGGAACTGGACGGCAAACCAGCGCAATTAGCCTACTAAGTTATATGAACCTTAGTGAACCCTGTAATGCTAAAACATTAT
This sequence comes from Choristoneura fumiferana, assembly GCF_025370935.1. Taxonomy (NCBI): domain Eukaryota; kingdom Metazoa; phylum Arthropoda; class Insecta; order Lepidoptera; family Tortricidae; genus Choristoneura; species Choristoneura fumiferana. The sequence continues at coordinate 7,358,166 of NC_133485.1, read as the reverse complement.
GTAACAGTAGATTTCGTGTTTCTAGAACATGATAGCGATTTTTTTTAAAGTTACATTATGTACCTGTTACGTTAGAATCGCTAAATTTTTTTTAATAAGGACAAACCTACATTATCTACCCGTTACGTTAGAATCGCTAAGGAACATGGTGCCGCATATCGCGATTCTATCGGTTTTCAGTCATACAAATTTAATCTGATTCATTCCTACAACAACTAAAATTAAATTCTAATCTTGTTACCCAATCGACAGACAGCGATCCTTTGGTAACGGATTTATTTTCAGCATTGTGTAAAGGCAACAAAAGCCTCGCTTCCGCCGGCCACTTCCCTTCAGCTGTATAATGTAACCACAACCTTGACATTCGCGTCATGTGCATTGTAAAGTTTGTGAAAATACCGATCGAGATGTTATATTTAAGACCGCTGTATTTTGAAACTAGATTTTACCCACGGCTTCGCACGCGTTAACTTTTCGATCTGGTAGTTACAATTGAACTGAATTGAAAAAATTGAATTGAAATTCCGGGATCTTACAAAATTCCCCTGGGTATTCCCAAAATTGATATCGTGGTCTTCATTGAGGTTGTGATAAGAACAACCGCCCAAAATTTCAAGACCCTAAACCCAGCGGTTGAAATTTCAAGATTTTATCCCTGTCCCGTGGGAATATCGGGATAAAAAGTAGCCTATGTGTTATTCCAGACGTCCAGCTACCTGCATACCAAATTTCATGACTCTAAGCCCAACGGTTGTTATTTCGAGATTTTATCCCTATCCCGTAGGAATATCGGGATGAAAAAGCCTATGTGTTATTCCAGATGTCCAGCTACCTATGATTCCAATCCCAGCGGTTATTATTTCGAGATTTTATCCCTATCCCGTGAGAATATCTGGTTAAAAAGTAGCCTATGTGTTATTCCAGACGCCCATCTATCTTACCAAATTTAATCTAAATGCGTCCAGCCGTTTTAGCGTGAAGAAGTAACAAACATACACACACACAAACTTTCGCATTTATAATTTAGGTAGGAAGTAGGATATATTCCTATAACTTTTAATCTTTAGGCGCAACATTATTTTTTTCTTAAAGAAAAAGTCAGTACTAGATGTTGACGTTGATTTTCGCGAGCCATGGTGAAATTCTCCAGTATTATTTATGTTACAGCTAAGCTAAGGACCGATTTGGTATCGCGTATCGCTAATTAGGCAATCCCAAACTGGCCGACTAGCTTACTTCATTCATTCATTCGTTTCACTTCTGTAGTGTATAAGTACAAAATTGTGAAACAAATTAATGCAATTATGGTACTATTCAATGGAAAAAATCAATTGTGTAAACAAATGTGGTGACTGACATTGACACTTGACTGACGACTGGCTGACTGACTGACTGACGTTGGCTCTAGTGATGTGAAAGCTCTTTAAGATACTTCAATCAGCAGTAAATAATTATTTTGAATTTACTCATATTTCATTATTTAATGTTTTCCTAAGTTTAATTTTTAAAAATGGCGAATCACGTATTCTCTTAGTTCTGTTCAAGAGTCATTCACAATGTTTCCATGTCCCTTTTAACTTAAAATGTTTAATAGCATTTTCACTAAGTTTTAGAATTATATCTTCAAATATATATACCTAACGTTTTTTCCATACAAACTTACACTCCCTTTTATACCCTTTAAGGGTAGAATTTTTAAAATGGTGAAACATGTATATCCACTTATATTTTTTGACGTATATTTTCCCCAAGGTTTATGATGGAGTATTTTAGAATTGAAAGGGTCAGTTTAAATATGAATTAATTTAGATTTTTTTGCTGCTTAATTAGCGTAGTAGAAAAAGGCAACCTGAGATATGCGTGCATAGGAGAAATTTGTATCTTGACTTCTGTCCAACGGTGGTGTAGGGGTTATAGTACGCAGTACGGATTGCTGAGGACCTAGGTTCGATTCCCAGCGCTGGTCTCTTTTTCTGGTTTTTCTGTGCATCCATGTCTCAGTTTGTATTTTCGATATAATTTAGAAGAGGCATTTTTAAATTTACACAAGACAGGGAAATGAGAGTAGACACAGGGAAGTGATTCAAAATGATTTTTGGTCCAACAATGGACTCCACAGTAAATATGATACTAGTAAATAGAAATCTACATAATTTCTACTATAATACTCTTTTATCGTCCAACTAGTGTTTACCCGCGGCTTCGCACACGTAAATCATTAGGTCCAGCAGCTGAAATACGGGGTTTTTTAAAAATTGCCGTGGGAATTCCCGAAAATAAAATCGTTGTTTTCATTGACATTACATTAAAAACAATCATGGTCAAATTTCATGACTCTAAGCCCAGCGGTTATTAGTTCGAAATTTTATCCCTATCTCGAGGGAATATCGAAATAAAAAGTAGGCTATGTTTTATTCCAGATGTCAAACTATCTACATACCAATTTTCATGACTCTAAGCTGAGCGGTTGTTATTTCAAGATTTTATCCCTATCCCATGGGAATATCGGGATAAAAAGTATCCTATGTTGTAATCCAGGTTATCTAACTTTTCGCCAAATTTCATCCAAATCCGTCCAGCCGTTTCAGCGTGAAGAAGTAACAAACATATTCACTCACTCACTCATTAACTTTCACATTTATAATATTAGTAGATTAGTAGGATATAGTAGGAAGTAGGATAGTATGATAGGATTAGAAACCTTTATAAACCTTCATTAAATAGTGTAACGTAACACAAATAATTAATATCTATGAATAAATTAATTTGCAGAGCCAGCCATAATTATCGGTAGATAAGGTTGGTTCAGTCAAATAATTAAATTTGTTGGTACAGCACTAAATTTCCAGAGACTAGACCAACCATAGACCAACTTCGGTGAGGAAAAAATTATCATGTCAATTTGACAAATATAACGGATTTTCGTCTTCCAATTAATTCTATAAAAATAAACATATTTACACGATTATTTAATGATAAAATGATTGTTAAAAACAGTGGTGAGCTCATTGAGATGTGAATATGATCGGGATTGGCGTTCAATGTAAGCAACTACGGAGTAATCGTGAAAAAATGCTTTGTTTACACAATTGATTTTTTCCATTGAATAGTATTATAGAGAATTTTATTGTAAAAGTGATGACACAACTTCTCTATATAGGTACTTGATTGTAGTCACACTCTGGCGCAGGCGGCTCCAACACATTTTCCTCATTTCACATTTCAAGCTTTAAAGTCATCAGGTTTATTTCGTCTAACATTATACCATAGTAAAAGAGGACAAGTAAGTCCACTCCGACCCTTTAGGAGACTTAACTGCCTACTCCGGCGCGGACGCTTAGGGTTGTCGACGTCTATTTTAGATTAATTACTTGGAATATTCCGTACAAAATACGAAATCCTTAAAAAATATTACTTATTTTTTTCGTAATGGCTACGGAACCCTATTTTGGGCGTGTCCGACACGCCCTCGGCCGGTTTAATCATAATTTTTGCATGGCAACACATTTTCTGAAATGGATTATTTTCTGAAAATCTGATAATTTTCAGCTTTTCAATAGTGATAGGCGTAAGAAATCTAAAAGGTTTGGCAAAATATTATGGAGTTTATTTATCTATTGGAATAAATTAATTATGACGCAAAGTTAAAAATTATCAACTCTTCCTCTCTCACGTCACGACCTCAAAAATGTCCTAGAATGTGGTTTTTTTATTAAATATTTTATCTTCGCTCTATAATAAATATACCTATTCGGATAGATAAATGGACTACATATATTTTGTTAAATTTTAAGCTAATTTCATTCAACTATTACTTTTGGACTGAAGGTGGTATAATGAAGTGTCTTTAGTAAGAAGCAAAAATATGTCTAATGGGGTTTTGGGTTTTAACAATTTTAAAATTGAATAACACTCATGATGTTAATGTAGTATACGTAGATGATGGCACTTAAACCATTCCACGGGCTAAAAGATGGCGCTAGTCGCCGGTTTTACGCGATTCACAACTGGATTTCAAATGTCCATGACATTACGGAAAACAGCTTCATGCAATGAACCAAAACTTGTTAACCTATCCTACCAATTTTATAAATGCGAAACGTCTGCGTGTAATCGTTTACCTATTTGGTTGCATTTTTTTATGTAGATCACGGAAATCTTTTATGCTATTTTTATTCCTATGTCCACGGGATTGAGATGTAAATGCTCTTAACACAAAGTTAAATTGCCAAATGAATTTATCAAAATTCCAGATCTTCAATACAACTGCCAAACCTAAAATAATACAATAATTTGTGGGACCATTTCATGACATGCACATTTTTTTTATTTATTTTTTCCTATGTCGTCACGAATAAATGTTTTCTTTCTTACTTTCTAAAATGGTTCAGGCGGGCGAACCCGCAGGTTAAGACTTGTTTGAAAAAAAAAAACAAATTCAGATATTTTTATTTAAGTAGATTCAATGGTGTGTGTGAAGTTCCCAATCCGCACTAGGCCCGCGTGGGAACTACGGCCCAAGCCCCTCTCATTCAGAGAGGAGGTCTATGCCCTGCAGTGGGACGTATATAGGGGAAGATAAAGTAGATACCTACATTATATTAAAATCTGGTAAAGCATTTCTTTGAACGTGCGGTTGTAAGAGATAATAATCGGTATCACCTCCAAGAAAGGACAATGAGTTTACGAATGAAATTACGGTTGATATAATTAAGAGTGCATCGCGTTTCGCACGCCTTCCACGCAGGCGCAGGCGCAATGAACGAGGTCAGCCACAGACACGATTTAACTGTTAATCTACTTCGAATTATAAGTACGTCAAAAACTGTAATTAAATTGGCAAGTTATGACTGAACCCTTGACTCGAAATCATAGTTTGTCTGTCACGCTAATAAATGCATCTGAGCAGAAAAATAACTAGTAAACATCGAATCATTGAGATTCAAGAATTGTATACAAAAAATAGGTATATGATAGTGGTAAATTACAATACATTGTCAGCCAAAATAAAATTAGAATTAAATTTAAGAATAACAACAATAATCAAGGGTAAAACATGGACAAAAAGTTAAAATTAGGTACAATTACTACTATATCAGAGATAGTGTAAACGTTAATGTTATTGGGGTATTACAGGGGCCAGTTAATCGTTTCTACCGCACCATGAGAAGACAAATAGCCCTCTGCAAAACCGGTGGGCTTGCAGGAAAGCGGTTCCTAGTCAAACACGCAAATTGTAAGACAAACATCAAAACGTGCAGGCTTCCTTTGCTTTGTATTCGGGATATTGCCGCCTCACTAATGCTTGGCTTAAAGTTACAAGCGTAACGGGACCGGGACGCTACGCTGCAGGGACGAGATCTTGTCTCAATACTACTTATGAATATACTTAATGCTGCGTATTTAGGCATGATTAAAGAAACTTGGAATTATATAGTTTTTTTTTAATAAAGTTTTTAAACGCTATACTTCCAAGTTAATTTTGGTTACGTTCTAAAATTGGTATAGACTTAGCTGCCGACAGGAGAAGTTGAAAATCCGCGGGAGAGGCCTTTGCCCAGCAGTGGGACATAGAAAATGGCTAATATAAATGAATAAAAAAATATATTATCAACTAACTGTTGCCCGAAACTACATCCACATAACATTCGAAATTCAACAAACCCGGAATAAAAAGCTTTGCTGAAGAAAACACACTTTAACTCTTTATTCTAAAAATACTTATAGATATTTTAGAAAGAAAGAAACATTTATTCACAATACAAGACACCAATAGTATTAAGTACAAATAGACAACACGAAGGAAAGTATGTGTCATTGCGGTTGTGAATCGGACACTAGCTCAGCATAATGCTGAAACGCAAACATTTACTAATACTAATGCTAAACACCATAGCTCTGATTTTCAGCCAGCACCGTTTGTGTTGTGACCCTCGGACCGCTATACAAAGATATACTACACAGTTTTACTACTACAAAGATACATAGATACAATACGGTATTTGACAACTCCTGATTTTGCCATATCTTAATATTATTATGAAAATATAGATAAACAGATAGTGTTTAGCGAAGAGAAAATTTAAATCGGTTGAAAATTGGATTTATAGTGATTTTTTGAAAAATCTATATACCTGTCTCTTTCTCAAACGCTTTTCTCTATGCAGCAAGTATGGCGGTACTGGCGTGTGACGTCACATGCCAGTAGGTCTTTCTCTGCCTAATCTTGAATTTCAAACCTTTATAACTTTGTTATTTGTAAAGGTAGCTTAAAAATTGTTTTTCTATTCGATAACAGGCATTGTGTAGTTTAAATTTATAAAACATATACAAAATAGTCAAATACCGTATTTGAAAAAGCGGTTGGATGGTTACCGAATAATCTATCCATTTTATTCTCTGCTCAGGGTAAATTACGGGTCTACTTCGATTGACATCTTGGTATACATTATGCAAATCAAAACGAAAAAGAATAAGATTGCACATCAAGATTTGTTTTGAATAGTGAACAAACCAGTATCGCCTTAAGTAATTAAAGAAGCTGTCACCCTGCTTGCTGGGCGTAAAAACCTCTCGAACCGTACGTAATCGGAATAACATCCGGTTTACATCCGTTTTGCTGTATCGGGGTCGGGGGGGCTAATTCGAAAATCGAAGTTCGTACCGTACCGTCTCTCTCACTCTCGTATTAAATAATATTAGCGTCAGCGGGACGGCAAGATACGAAGGTCGAATTTTGCACTTCGTAGTAAACTTACAGGCCCAAAGGCCCAGAGGTCGAATGACGTTCGATTACTTCGATTGCTTTAAAATCGCAATCGATACATGGCTGTTCCGCAACCCTATTCCGCAGCTTGTTTAACGGTCCTGTGACTCTACTTGGCGATTTGAATAAAAACATCTAGCTAACAGAGCAAACATTTTATGGATCTTAAGTATTAGAAAACACAACGACTGGCAGCGTTTAACACTAAGAATAACTAGGTACTAAGTAAATTATACTGCTCTATTGTTAACGTAATTACTTTCCTACTTCTTTGGTGGAGTGAAATTTTCTCTGGCCAAGTCTTAGTTCAGTATAGAATAGAATTAACCACCGCTTTGCGCTGCTTGCTACCCTTTATAAATGCTATAATTGGTCGTATTATTGTTTAATTTTTAATTCCATTTAAAAATAACTTTTGGACATTGGTTAAATTATACATAAACCTATAAAATTGTAACGAATTTTTATATTCGATACGTCATTGTTTAGCGAATTAGATAAAGGATCCGGACTTATTTTTGTTTGCTCCCCAAACAAAAATATGTGAATAATTTATGACTTAACACGCATTTATGAATATGATAAATATAATTTATTCGTCTATTTCTTGGAACAAATTATATACTGACAACTATCTAATGACAATCGCCAAACACCGTATGAAATATATCAGAAGCGGATTTATCTGAAATCAATTTGAATTGGCATCACACTTAAGTCGATAGGCAAGTGAATCTGTTTATTCATTCCTGAGCACAGGAAGACAGGCATTTCGGAGAAGCACTTGACGGACGTCAGACAACATACAACGCTGCGCCGACGCATTCTGATCGCATAACAAACGGAAATAACTGTTAATAGCAATAATAGTGAGGATATGACGAAATTTTCTTCATTTATTTTGTAAATGTAAAGACAAGTACTTAATGTTACTTCACTTTTATAATATTTTGTCTAATTTTATAGTTTTCATTAAGTTTTTACTCATTTTACTGTTTACATTACTGTATCACATGTTACCCTTGTCATGGTGTATAACTTAGGATATTAAAAACTTTCAATGTTACGAACGTTATTTTCTCGAATTACCATTTTTCAACGTACAAACAATAAAATTATCATGCGGGCATATCCAAGGTCTTTTTACCCTCAGATTATGCTAATAACAAGTTATTAATACATCAGTAATTAGTGTAAACATGATTGTTAAATTGTAGAATGGATCCCAGTTAATTGCTAAAGCCTTCTTCGTACAGGATTTGTAAGAGACTTAACCACATGCCTGTATGGCGTTTAGAAATCGGACATTAGTACGGAAGAGTCAAAGTGTTCAATTGACCCAGCAGCGATGATGTGTGAGCCGGGGTGTGCCACTAACGGCTTCTAAAAACCTACATTTCCTAGTAAAGATGGCTGGCCCACATCGCTGATGGAGACAGGATGCGTTTGAGTTCACCGCCCTGCTCCCGTCCCTCACACAGCGTTGTAAACCTACATTAAGTAAACATAAATTGTGGTTTCAAATAGATACTTCTGCCTTGCGTTGTCTTTAGCTATCACCAAGTTGTTTTAACGACATTCTTCTGCATTTGGTGTTCTCAATACGGGCCCATGAACATTCTTTAGATACATTCACGAGATATACTTCCTATCGGCGCATACATGAATGAAATATATTTTATAGTATAGACGAACAAGTTGAAGCGGTCATTGACACCGGTTGCATAAGGTACACTTCACGTGCTAGGGCGGATGAACACGTCGCTTAGTATAAGTAGGGTTCTAGGGCCTTGGAGTTTGATTTAAGAGAGAGCAACGGCCCAGATCGCATGATATGCAATTAAGGTCACTGCAGACGATGTTGTCAAGCGTCACGGTCTTACGGACGATGCCCCTTATAACGCGGTAGACAAACCAAACTATTGAAAAGCTTTTAGTGCAGTAAATCGCTCAATTTCCAACACTGAATGCCGTCTGTAAACTACAACCCAAAACGCGCGCTATCAGACTTCCCTTTGTCATACATACTATATTTTTTGTGTAGCTGTATTGTTTCGTATACTTCAATAAAAATGCATACTTCGAAATGTTCACATTGCGTAAAAGTTGCATGATTATTTTTATTTCCCTTCTTTGTTGTATAAATATACAGAGTAATGGTTACAGTAACTTGCCTAAATTCGCAAGCATGTTTTTAATGGCTTAATACTTGCATTTGAGAAATCATTCCTTTACCTTGCCAAAAACGAACCCACTTTGGTTGCGTATCTCAAGGTTGTCTGTAGTTTGATCCAGCGGTCATTTTATCCACTTTAAAAGAAATTCCAACCGGTTCTTACACGGTAATGTTTTATGAAAAGAAACTGGATTATTTTTTACTTTATTTTGATTTTATTGACGCATTTAAGGAAGAGAACGTCATTGTAGGTATTGGCTCTGTGCACGACATCAGCGCCACCTAGCGTCCGCAACTTTTTTGGCTCTGATGCTCTGACGTTTTGAAATTTCATCGCGACATGACATAAATCAAACCTATAACGTTTTAATTTATAATACAAAACAACTGTGATACCGTGATTTGGGTGGGCAAAAGGTTGTGAATTCATTTTTGGTCAATAAAATTAAATGAGGTACTTAAGTAAAATTTAATCAAAAAGTGTGTTTTAGTTTCGTTATGTCAGGGTTTGTTTACTTCATGTGTAGTTGTACTTTTACTGTAAAACGAAAAGATAGAGCTATCTTATTGGTTTCTTTGAATAATAGTAAACTTGTATAATTGTTTTTAGATTTATTTGAGTGCGTCAACTCCTACTGGTTCCGGCAGAATATCAGCGCTGTGACTGCAATGTCGCAGCACATGCTGAGTCGGCGCCTTTTCGCGGCTGTGCCGTGACAACTTAATTTAAATATGTAACAATTTGAATCGTTTGTTTATGTAGAATTGTCATGGCATGTTTGTGAATAAAGTTTTTTATCTATTTATATTTATTTATTCATTTATAAGTCATGTTTATTACATTAGGTGACATATTATTAAATAGTAGGTACACGACACCCTGTTAGGGTATCATCATCATCATCATCCCAGCCTATATACGTCCCACTGCCGGGCACAGGCCTCCTCCTGTGAGGGGAAAAAATGATAATCCTTAAACTATTTTACTCCAATAATTCATTATATCTACGGATTAGAGAGTGATGTCATTAAAATACTAATGCTAATTTAGGTAATAAAAACTTATTGTGAATTTTCGTAACTTAATTAGATTGAAATATCGCTAATAATAAATTTAATATCGTTTTCAAATCAAAATAAGTATCATTTTGAAGACCGGTTTTGTGAGTATCACTCAATATAAAATTTCAACCACAAACCGTTTCATAAGGGAAATTGTTGCTAGACATGTCAATGATGTAGAGGGATTAAGAACAAAACAGGGACAGTGTTCAATAATTCAAGCTCGCATCATAACACAACATCTATTACTAAAATTAGGTAGTTGAAAGTCTATACAAATTGCTTTGTTAATGACAGATTCATATGAGTATGACAGATGACAGAGCCAGAACTATTTCTACTTTTGGCCACCATGAGCGCTGCGATAGATTTCATCACCCCCACCTAGTACTTCGCACCCTCCCAATACAATATCTCTGTAGGTTTAATATAACGGCACGATAATGTAGATAATTAGTAAGTTGAATACTCAAACTTCAATAAAATTAATTGACAAAGTAGACATCATTAGGTTGTCGCCTCGTCATCAAATTATATAGCTACAGGTACAGACAGATCCGCCTTCTTGCTGTTAATGTTAACTCCTGTCCTGTCTTATTTATTACGAAACATGGTAAATCTATACTCTATACTGTGGTGTGTGTTTAAAACATATTTATTGGGTTGCCAGAAGCTTCAGGTCAATGCTTAGTACTACCCGGTATCGTCGGTTCTATTTGACAACCAGGCTGCGAAAATCTTTGTCTTTGTTTTTGCTTGTATTAGGTACCTATATTCAAAGAATGTCTGTTATGTTTGTTTGTTATTTGAACCTTAAATTATACATTATAGTAACTTTGAGTAAAATTGTATGTGACTGAGTGCGTCAACTCCTACTGGTTCCGACAGAATATCAGCGCTGTGACAGCAATGTCGCAGCACATGCTGAGTCGGCGCCTTTTCGCGGCTGTGCCGTGACAACTTAATTTAAATATGTAACAATCTGAATCGTTTGTTTATGTAGAATTGTCATGGCATGTTTGTGAATAAAGTTTTTTATCTATCTATCTATACTAATATTATAAAGCGGAAAGCTTTGGATTTTTGGATGTTTGTTACGAATTAACTCAAAAACTACTGGACTGATTTTAATAATTCTTTCACTATTAGAATGCTAAATTATTCCAAAGTGCCATAAGCTATATTTATTAACAGAAAAAATAGGGTTCCTTACTAATACTACAACAATATAACTCAAAGTGTAAAAAAAGTTGCCCTAAAACATCTTTCATCGCATGCGCTGTAGAAACTATTGATTATAGAACAAAAAAATGTTTTACGATATTAAAGAATACATCAAGATCTACAAAAAACTACGCGTCCAATTATTGTAGTTATGTCACTATAACTACTTTTTACATTTAAAATGTTGACAGGAATGACTAAAATCAGACCATGTTATCCATACCTTTGTATTAATCCTTATCCAAATAAATAATTTTATATTCAAGACGGTTAATACCTGTAGATTACTATTTGAGTTATTCAAATCGGATATTCCATTCAAAAGATATTACGGAATTAAAAATATCAATCTAACCAAAAAATGCATTTACTCTACGTTGACGCGCCCCGGCTTCATGCGTGTCGGGTCGGGTGTAGTTTTTGGGAAATTGGGCTGAAAAATGTGTGTGAGTGAAGTGCCCTTGATTAGAGGCCTTTTTAGAGTTCTGTGCCCGAAGGGTAATAAAAACGGGACCCTATTACCAAGACTCCACTGTCCGTCTATCTGTCACTAGGCAGTATCTCATGAATCGTGATAGCTAGACAGTTGAAACTTTCTCAGATGATGTATGCTAATGTCTAATGTTGCATAGGTACGGAACCCTACGTACGAGAGTCTGACTCGCACTTGGCCGTTATTTTTTTTACTTTGCCCGTGCGAAGCCGGGGCAGGTCGCTAGTCAAGTAATTATATATATATATTACTATCTAATACCTTTAAACGAGCAATTCTTGTATACATGTATATATATAAATATATTTCAGGGATCTCGGAAACGGCTCCAATGATTTCGATGAAATTTGGTATGTAGGGGTTTTCGGGCATGAAAAATCGATCTAGCTTGGTCTTATCTCTGGGAAAACGCTTTAGACTATTTCTCAAAAAGTTGTCCATTTTTCAATTACGCAATTGTCCACATATTTAAAAAAAAATCCTGACGCTATTTCACCAAAGAAAAATTGTACTTAATATTGTTTTGAAATATATACAAAACCTTGTGGTAAAAGTGATAAAAAGTGGATGGACCCAATATAAAGTGTTGATGTAGTTACAAAATTACGATTTTTTCCTCACAAGATTTCGTGACGTTTTCCTGACGACGTCAAGAAATTTTGGATGTTTTATGTAGTTTATGTTTTATGAGGGTTAATAATTTTGCACTTTATTAATTGCACGTTATTAGGGTTAAGTTAGGTTAGGTTAAGTTCTTGACAAAACTGATTTCTTGTCAATTTCATGACGGGACAACTTTTTGAGAAATACTATTATTATCGAGTTTTAGCCCGAGCAAAGCTCGGTCGCCCAGGTACTATTTGTTACGGGATGTAGACTACATTTAATGAACTCCCGTATATTATATCCCGACGCAGTTACGTATCGCATATCATGATACCGGATAGATCATATTGTGAATAACGTAATTAACCATGAATCACTTAAAATCGTTCATGGTAAATATCTCTCCGGTTTAACGAAGTTTAAATTACTAATGTGTAGTACTGTAAGTGATTTACGTTCTATTGTTGATTATAACATGCATAACGCAGGTAGTACAAGTACGTACATTTGTTTTTATTACATCCGTCATTTAATTGTATTTGCATACGCCAATACTGATGACGATGCAGGTTTGACGGAGGTAGGTACGTAGGTACATTTATAATCTAATCAATGACATAGGCTTTGTTTACGGAACAATATAGGTAAGTATACTACAATGTTTGCTAAAAGCAGGCCTATTGGAACTGGACAGTATCGCTAAAGGGTTAATGATAGCTTACTTGACGATGTGAGCGGTAAGGAAAATTCGCATTACTTCTACGCAGACGTGATTACCTGGCACTGGCGCCGTTGATGTATTAGTTCATGTCACGGATATGCTGCGGTTAAATATTAATGTCGGCATATAATATTTACTTCGTGCTAGCCGTTATTTCATATCTGATAAAAATACATCTATGTATATGATTATACACTAATGATATATCTTGTGTCTAGTGTTTATCTTAATTTGCTTGGTTGGTGCTAATAAACAAATCATTCTAGGTATTATTGCTTTGAGACTATTGAGTGATGTGAGCGCAATCCTTCACACAAGTAGTTGACTAGAAAACTGAACTTAATATAATAATTTTGACCACTGAACTCAACCTTACGTCGTATGGTATGCAAGGATTTTAATGTTATATTTATCAATAGCTAATTTTTCATCTTCGTCACAAAGTTGGCCTGATTACATGACAACGCTCATTGTTAATATTTACTGCAAGTTAGCCTGTAGCAAAATTTCGTGGATATGAAAAATTACCTTAACTTTCTCGTACGATCCCAGTGGCGCCGACGTCTGTGTAAAGCCTACGATTATTTTTAGATTAGAAATGGCTCAACCGCTTTACGTAATTACACTAGTCGCATGCCCAGCGAGTTCCAGAGAGTTTGCTTCTAAATATAGTCACAGAGGTGGTGTGCAATTATACCTTATTATCGCATGTTTCCACTGGAAGGCCCGCCGCGTCTTACCTGCCATAGTTATTACTTGTTGCAGTTTCTTTAGAAAGTATCCAGATGTGACGAAACTGAAACAAGCATGTTGAGCAGATTACAGAATTGCCTGCCGAGTTGTTTCTTTTGCCTTAAGGACTGCGTAATGTCGCGTGCGTGCCACAGGTAGTTCCCGACATTGCTTTAACACTAGTCGACATTTAATTAACAACTACTTTTAACTAGGACAGAAAACTGTTTGCAATTTTAACTGCACACTGTACTTACGTTATATTTTGCGAGGCACGTTGAAATTTCCTGACCATCAGCCAAATAAGTGGTCTATCAATTTTTAAACAAGGTCCTATCAAATGAATATTATGGCTAAAGTCGAACTTTCAAGTTGACAGACAAGTCTATTGGCATTATTGTTTTATGACATGCAAACGATTATAAACTTTAGGGTGGTAGACCACGTATTAGACTAATGGTACATCTCGATTCTCGAAACGTGGGATACTAATCTTGATATCTGTATAATGGAATTAGCATCGCTGCCGTTTATCTAGACCATACTGTCTAACGCAGTAACAGAAGCTGCGGCACTGAGAACAAAAAAAAACTAAATAGCCATGCTGAAAGCTAAAACTAATACCTACGTTGACTTAGACAAAAAATATTCATAAAGATACTTGGCAAGGTTTATTACCTACATTTATTACCGGCAAGCCATATACGTTTGCGTGAGTTTCGTCGAATGCCACTACCATAATTTTGAAGGCAAAGCAAATGAACGCACATGTGTGTTAGCGGCAACTGAAGCAGTCTCGGGTTTGACAGTCGATAGTGAATGTGTTAAGTCCCGTGTTGATATTGTTAGAATCGACAAAGACCGTGAAACTTGACACACATTGTATCTGGTACATGCAGCCGGACTACCCGCGAGATGCGGCACTTTCAATAATTAACACTGCACTCCGTCCGCCGCCCACGCTGACTGATCAACTTTGACTGCAGTGTTAGGGTTTCACCGCGAAGTTAGTGAAACGATAGCCGTTTTTGTTTGCCAGAAGTCCGACACTTAGGGGCTGTTTCACCATCCATTGATTAGTGTTAACTGACGGTTAAATGTGATGCCGTCTCTGTTTGTTTTGTTCGAATAGACGGAGATGGCATCACATTTAACCGTCAGTTAACACTAATCAATGGATGGTGAAACAGCCCCTTAGAAATCGATTTGTTTTTTTTTGTGTTCGAATGGAAATATTGCTGGCTGTAATGCCTCGATAATTAGTACCTTATTAATTTCAAACCCTTCCTAAATACTCAATTATTTTTATAATTAAATACCGTCCTTTTTTATATTCCGTTATTAGGTGGTAAATTATTATTATTATTTACAAAAAAAAATTTGGCATCCGATTTTGTATTCGAACCTACCCACAGTGATAAACACAAAGATAGGCAGCAAGTGTAAAGGGTTGGGCTGTAAATCAGCGCTGTGTGCATGCGCACTTTGTGTGGTGCGTCCACAGCATACGCTGAGCCCAATCCATTTATCACACTTAGTTAGCACTTAGTTATGTTATAAGTAGTTATAAGTATAATGTGGAAAATATCTTCAGTTTATTAATAATGTTTATGTTGCTCTTAGTGTGTTAATAAAGGCTTACTATTCTATTCTAAATACTTCCGATTAGGTCCCACTGTTACCAAATCTGTATGTGATGCTTAGATCGCAGGGATCCCAGCTACATGGGGGATAAATAACGTCACGGTGACAAAGTCACAGTGACTCGCCGTCAAAAGGTGTCACTGTGACTTTTTACAAACGAACAACGTTACAAAATCACATACGTTCCTACTGTTCCTAGCGTCTAGCGCAGTCTCTGTTACTCAAATCACGACGCCGTGGAGTGCTGTGACTGTAACTCGGCTCTAATCGGGCTCAGTCGGGAGTGTTCGGAAGTGGCGAAATAGCACTGCGACAATATCATATGGTGATACTAGCTTATGCCCGCGGCTTCGCCCGCGTGGAATTCGGTTATCGCGCGCTGTTCCCTCGGGAACTATGCATTTTTCCAGAGTAAAAAGTAGCCTATGTCATTCTCTGGCTCATAAACTATCTCTATGCCAAAAGTCACGTCGATCCGTCACTCCGTTTCGACACACTTGCATTTATAATAATTAGTATGAATGAGTAACACGCGTGGCATAGTCACGTTGAAATCACAGTGTAACAAAAAAAACGTTCATTACAGGACCGTGACGTGTCACAAATATCATGCAGTGACACGACACGAGTAACAGGCGTGACAAAGTCACGATGACTTTTCACTGTGACTTTTTGGAACGGGATCGTAAGTCACTGATATCAAAATGTAACGCTTTTCCCCATTTCTAAGCTACAATTTATACTCATCGCAATGCTTAAGGACGAGGACGCTTGGATAATTAACTTCTCTGCGTCGGAAAAAGTAATCTTTTGTAAAAGGTGACGAGCACTTGACCTCAAGCTATTCTACGTAGCTTAGATAAGTAACACTGAAATGCGAGAAAAAACCATAAAATGTTTTTCTACCAGTTTGAAGTCTGAACACGAGACTGCTGGAGTGGACCTAGTCGTCTATCTTACCTACATACTATCTGTTGTATTAGGTTTCTATCACTCCTGTTGGCTCGTCCGTTGGTACAGACTTCAAACTGGTAGAAATTTTTTTCATGATTTTTGGAGACTGTTACATTTTTCAATCTTTATTGTCTCACTCTGCAAGCAGATATTAAGCTAGTTTTCGCAGTTTTTCGTGTTTTAATACAAATAACTACAGTAAAATTGAAATTCATCCCGTGCACAATCTTTAATCCAAAACTTGGAAAATAATGTGAAATATAGGAAAATAGTAATAGTGTTCCTGGAGAAGGTATACGATCAAAGCCCCTTGCTACAACTTCTTAGGTTTAAACTGTGGCAATACCTACTAACTTGTGTGAAAAATATTCTTACTAATATGTGTAATAAATGCGAAAGTAATTCTGTATCTTTTATCTCTTCACGCTTGAATTGAACGGATTTAGATGACATTTGGTATGGAGATAGTTTTGAGACCCTAGGAAGGACAAAGGGTAATTTTTATCCCGGAAAATTGCTTAGTTCTCGCGGGATAGTGATAAACGAATTCTTAACATACAGTCGCGGGAAAAAGCTCGTTTCAAAATAAAACAAAGTAAACCTACTATTAGGTCATGTCTCATGTATGATGTAACTTGGGACGATTCCCAACATAAATGGAGCTTATGGGGGCGGCGGTTTGTGTCACATGAGACACTACACTATTAAACAAAAATGATTATGAAAAATCACAGTAAACGTTTGCCGCCATACCGCCCCTTTTGTATAAAAAAGTCAACTTATATCTCTTATAGTTTTTGACGCCATGGGATCAAAAATCTGCTTTGAAAACCCTTCTTATTCTCTGCAACTCGCACTCTACCGTTTACATTTTCAAGAATACTTTCTCTTATTCCCAATTTGTATCTTTGTTTTGCATTCGTCTAACAATTTTAAATGCGCCTGTCATTCAAGCCGAGACATTTTCACTGTCTTATAATATGTCATGATGTTGCTAATCTTAATTACCAATTTAAATCAAATAGAATGTAACAGCATTGAGTCACATATTCATATCGGTAATATGATTTTAGTTGGCAGCATAAAAATAATGACAAAAAAAATCTCCGCCAATTAGCATTCGTAGCAGATCCTGGTGGTACCAGGTGCTGGGAGTGATGTAAAAGGCTTTCAGTAGATCGCTCGCTCGTGAATTTCCGCTGGCCCAGATATGATGCGGTGATTAGAAACGTCGACGGATAGCAAAATAATATTTTTTGCCACTGGTAATGTAGCGTCTCGAATTCGCGCACGAGATGCGACAAGCGCAAGTGAGAGTTTTGCAACTTGTCACCGAAACTGGTATGTATGCGACCGTTCGCGCGAATGTAATTATTGCTTAGAGAGTATGTATGATACGTCCGGTCCGGCCTGTCAGCAAAAGTGTAAGTGAGGTCGTTCATTAAACCCTACACGACATAAACAACCATCATGGTTCGCGATCTCCGATAAAAAAAACTTGTGGTCGTCATCGAATAATTATGAAACCTGTAGGTTGCGAATACTTACGTTGTTGGAGTGAAATGAGATGTCTGATCACTGATCATGTAAATGTGTCGTAATATTGCGTTGCGGTGTGTGCGGTAAGGTTCTGCTGAATTAATTTGCAAGCACATTTTGAATACAATTTACTGTGTTCAATTACTTTCTATTGAAACTCGTACATGTAGATCTTTTAATTTATTTCCTGCCGTTTATACGTCTACATTATCAAAGCAAACTTGTAATAAAACGTCCTTATTTTTTTTCTACGCACGCCGAAACCCCCGAACTTGTAACTTCGTTAAAACCCGATTAAACTCGTCGACGCGTGGTTTTTCCATAATGCTTGAGTATCACTGACGAAACTATCGAGTGACGTTTCATTGTCAGAGCTTGAGTAGGATATTACATCAATTACTCACTATGCAAATGCCTAGCTACCGTGATTATTTATACCACAGACACATTATTTACGTAGTCTGTTTGTTAGTGTAATATAACAAGAACAGAGCGCCGCAGAGGCTGGCGCGTGCGATGCCGCTGCCTTGCGGGTAGCTAGGTCGTTCGTCGACCCGCGGCGACCGCAGAAACAATTGTTAAACACCTCCATTATCCAAACGGCTGGCTTATTCGTGACATTCCTCAGTAATCATTTGGAAATGTAGGTTAAGGCTCTTCTTTCATGAAATCTCCCGCGGCTAATGAACGGTTGAACACCGTCATGACGATCCTTTTGCCTTCTAGGCACTGAACGCCATTTTGTGTAGATCTAGTCATAGAACTATGTAGTAATATACCGACGAGACTCCCAATTTTGTAACAGATATGTATAAATATTCGTTCTGTTTTGTCTTAGTGATCTGACATTTAAGTTGCGAACTCATGAAACCTGCTTGTGACACGAACATTCTTCAACCTCGACATTGACGTGATCATCGATAGTAGTATCGATAGACCTATATTTTCGGTTTTTGATTAAATAGGAAAAGGTTGACTAAAAGTGGTAAGCCTAAAAAAGTATCCAAGCTACCTACTGTTCTAAACAGAGAAACAAAAGTTACAAATAAGTTTACAGTCTTATTATGGCGTATCAGGATGAACCGTATTTATGCATCTTTTGAATTTCGACCCTCTCGCCTTGTGTAGTTTAATGTATTTACCTCCATCATAGTAATGCATTTGAAATTTACCACGAGCTTTGCGGTGAAGGAAAACATCGTGAGGAAACCTGCACAAACCTGCGAAGCAATTCAATGGTGTGTGTGAAGTTCCCAATCTGCACTGGGCCCGCGTGGGAACTATGGCCCAAGCCCTCTTGTTCTGAGAGGAGGCCTATGCCCAGCAGTGGGACGTATATAGGCTGGGATGATGATGATGATGATAGTAATGCAGTCAGTAGGCAAATCATATTAACTACCGGTATACATTTTTAGCCTGAGCCCCGCCTTAGAGAATCTGCGGAACGTAGTCCAATTAGATGCTTATTTTTATACGTGACTGTAGACTGCCTCAAAGATGAATGGATTGGAATACGCAATAACCTTAATACATTCCGTACATTTTTCCGCTTTAAAGCTTATAAGGCCAATCTCAGGACATGCGCGGGCGCCGTCCAGTCGCGCCACAACTTTCTACGTTTGCGTCTAGAACGGTCAGCAGTAATCTGTAGATTGACGCACAAAATGTTACGACACACACACACACACACAAATTATATTGCATCGCTGAACGACAAATTATTCCCTATACTCATTAAAATTACTGACCGTGAAATTCGTAATACTTCTATACACGTAATTTACTGTACCTAATGCACACCTATCACTGTCACCTATCAGGGTCTATCTCGTAAGGTAAGCAATAGTAATTTTATTTTGATTTACTGTTAAGCATTCTTTTCCTTGGGATCATAATATGAAAATTTATCACACCACATGCGTCCATTTCGTAGTAAATAGTACAAAACTTTCTTAAAAATGCGCTTATTTAATATTTTCTCCTTGGCAAGAGGGAACTTAAATAGAGTAGTACCTGTAAAAAAGCAAAGATTCAAACCAATCAAAATTTGATTGCTTAGTAGCGACATCTCTTGTCTAGGTGAGCGGTTAGTTCCAAAAGAGTGTTACGTCTCTCGATGAGAGCGAAACATAGATGTCGCTAGTGCTGCTGCTTAAGTAGCGTAGTAGGAAAAAGCAATCTGAGATATGTTTGCATAGGAGAAATTTGTGTTTAGACTCCTGTCCAGCGGTGGTGTAGTGTACGGGTTATAGCACGCAGCACGGAATGCTGAGGACCTGGGTTCGATTCCCAGCGCTGGCCTCTTTTTCTGGTTTTTCTGTGCATCCATGTCTCAGTTTGTATTTCAATAAGCAAAGATTCCTTGCTAAGGTAACTATAATGTATTGAACAGCAATCTAATAAGATAAAAAAATCCTGATTTTCCACTGGTTGCAGCCATTCTAGTCAGTGTACATACCCATGTTGTTGGTATGTTATGCACTGTTGCCTGTTGTTACTCGAACTGGTCGTTGGGCTATACCGATGTTATTCATTATTGATTGATGCGTTTTTTTCGTTTTTTCCGATCTAACAATCTGCAGTATCCACTCGGTTCGTCTTAGCACCTGACATGTTGAAGTTTTTGCTGCATCCCTACATAGATGGAACAACAAGAATAGGTACATACTACATACCTTCTCTTATGCTTTTTACCGACAGCAGGCGCGGCGCACTCCGCGATATAGGTGCGATTTTGTAAGTATCAAAACACCCCACGCCGGCGTGGGCTAACTCACTAGGGCTATGAGCACCGCCCGGCATGCACGCTCGCAGTTTCGCTCGAACTAGTCGCGCCGCGTAACGCTACGTGTAGCTGTGTGATTTTCGTGAGGATATTAGAATATCTATCATGAAATAGCGTGGTGTTTCGATTTTTGGGATGAGGAGTAGGTATATATTTAAATTGTACAGTTTGGTCGCTGAAACAGTATATAGCAGTGTATAGCCACACTAAACAGTATGGAAACTACATAATGTTATCTGACTGAACATGTTTTTTTTTTTTTGGATATTCATGTAAACACTAAAATTCTTACTATTTTCTATTCTGTACTACACATAACATTACTCTAACTAACCCAATTCTGTGCCCTTAGTGTAAGTTTTCGGTTACGAAATACGTCTCAATCGTTCCGCTTCTCAATTGTTCGTGTTTCCATACAAATTGAGATTTTAACGCGAACGCGATTGAGACGTATTTTGTAACCGAAAACTTACACTAAGGGCACTGTTCAAAACCATATAAAGTGCGAGTGCGACAAAAGAACAGATAGGTAATTCGCGATTTACCAATGCCCACTGCGGGTGTACAAAACCTTTGAGGCAACCGACGACGCATTCGGCGCGCGACCTTGTACAATTATCCATTTTGTGACCGTCGGAGATCATAGGCGCGTCAATTTAAAAATGCTAGAAAACTGGTATTTGTCCGAATTTACTCTTAAGTTATTATGTGAGTATTTTTTTTTATTGATTTACAACCCTATCCTAAACCAAAACGTTGGTGCTGAATAATAACGACCTTTGCGCGCAGAACTAGAGTTCAATCTTGCTTGGTGGTGCGCGGTGATTTTGCTAATAAAAATTACGTAGGCATATAAAATGGCAGCTTTCGTCAACATCAAAAGAGAGAACCTTCTGTACTTGTACTATTACATATTCTGTGCCGACAGCACATTTAGAAAACTTTAGTTAGACTATTAACTGATATATCTCGGGACTTTATAATAATGGTTCACTAATATGTTACAGAAAATCTAATGTCATAATTTCGTTTCACATAACAACCTTGAGCAGAATCATCATATCACCGAATTACTTTTTGCATATATTTTTTCGCATACTATCATTTCTCATAATTTTGGAAAGCAGAATATTAACATGGCATAATATCGATGAGCATAATATTTATATGTCCGAATAGCTATTACACTGAAAGATATATCTCATAGTATTTAGTTTTCATAATGATAAAAAAGCAGAATAAAATTTTACTAAACATTATTTGCAATTAAATTACGGTTATTATTTAGCCTAACTCTTATGGAAGCAGTAAGATTCTGGCGCTTCGCCGGCCGCTGCCGCGGCACGCTCGCTTCGCTCGCTCAGCTCGCGCCCTGTTGTGGCCGCAGTTCTAACCTAACCCAACCTATTTATGTAGCTGCTGTTCTGTTCTGGCGCTACGCCTACTGCTGTCACAGCACTTACTTTGCTGGCCTTAATTTATGGTAGCTGTTCGTTCCTTTAACGATGCCATTATGCCATGTTAAGGTCAGCACTATTTGAAATTCCGTGAAAATACTTTTGTATTGTTCAAACTAGTATTTCGCTATGCCATTATGCCATATATAAATCGGCAATACTATTGTTCTGCTGTTTGATATTCTGCAGAAGTATATTCGGCTATAACAGTGTTCTGCCATTTAATATTCTGAGAAATTACTATTATTCGAACTGATAATTATGCAAAGTATATGATTATGCAAAAGTATTATTCGGTTTAAAAAAATATGTGATACCGGTTATGCGAAGTGTATTTCGAAGAATCGATATTATGCAAGATAAAGGGAACCCAATAAATAATAATATTATTATATTTTATGATACAATTACCTCAACGTTTCGATCACATATGGCAGGGCCTTGGTCATGGGTCGACTGACAGGCGCGCAGGTTTTTCGAACTACCCGCATTTGATTTTCTTGTACCGACACATAATTACTTCTAGATACTTCTCGACGTTCACATTTGCCTATCACCGAATCCCATGTAAAACAGAGCTTATAATCCATCAGTTATAAGTTAGGAGTGAGAATCGCAAAGAAATTATACATTATATCCCTAATCCTCAGCTCCACGTCTGTCATTCCGCTAAACCTGCTCAACATTCTAATGTGTTCACCGACATATTGAACCAACCAAAGAACCTTACTGGCTAAAAATAGATAGGAGGTATTAACCATAGCGTTCAGTTCTTGGAAAAAGGAAGCAATTTAAATAAAACTGCCTGTGCTGCGAAATCAAAGTATTCGTTAACATTGGGTTTTTAATGCTTTACATTGTAAGTTACATTGAGTTGATATGATATTTGATTATCTACACTGTCTATCGACACATCGGCATTACATATACCTTTAACAATAACTAGGTAATAAATAAATTACTTGACATACAGGAAAATGGTTGTGATGTGTCTAAATATACTCAGCGGCACAAAATTTGGCCCACCCTTCATACAAAATTACCGATTCTGCATACAATTGAGGGCCAAATTTTTTGCCGCTCAATATATATATCAGTTCTCGTTTTCCCCTATGCTAATTCAGAGTTCACTGGAGTATTTCTATGAAGTTTCATACCAGAAAAGCCGGCCCTACTTATATAATTATTTAGTACCTACCTGGGCGACCAAGCTTTGCTCGGGTTAAAACTCGTTAATAAGCGTTTTCCCAGAGAGTTGGAGCCGTTTCCGAGATTCTGATTATATATCTATATATATATATAAAAGAAGAAACTGACTGACTGACTGACTGTCTGACTTATAGATTAACGCACAGGCCAAACCGCTGGGCCTAGAAACTTGAAATTTGGTACAGGGGTTCTTTTTTTGATGTAAAGGAGCACTAAGAAAGTATTTTTAGAAATTCATCAAGGGGGTGAAGTTTATATGGAATTTTCTCATTTCTGGACTTAGAAGTATGAAAATAGGTGTATAAGTTCTCGATTACAATTAAAAATTATCTATCTAGGTGAAATGGACCAAATTCCTCGCTAAAGGGGTAAAATAGAGGGGGGGGGGTGAAGTTCATATGGAATTTTCTCATATCTGGACTTAGAAGTATGAAAATAGGTGTATAAGTTCTCGATTACAATTAAAAATTATCTGTGTAAAATTCCCCCTTAAAAGGGTAAAATGGGGGTAAAGTTCGTACGGAAATTTTCTCATTTCTGGCCATAAATGGCCATGGTTCATGGCCATTTGTGTATAAGATAGTTTTTGGTTCCGATTTCATTTGCACAATTTCAACTTGATTTTATGAGGGGTACTGCAAGGGTTGATTTTGAAAATTGCTTGGTATCAATATTATATGAACGTTAAAGGTTCATTTCGGTTTTCGACTTAGATACCTAATAAAGCATTTGATTTTTTCCTTATTCCTTGCCTAAATACCAAGTTTCTTGATCATACTCGTAACTTCAAAACGAAAATTGTTGTGTTACTATGCTATGTTACTATGCTGCATCACTTCGGTAACAACAATCAATCCATGTTCGTCCTAACCACACTAAGCTGGCTATTAATAAGTCAATTTGAAAAAAAAAAGTTATACGTGCAACTGGCGCAAGCGACGGCGCGGACTCCTGGCGCCAGCGCCGCGTCGCTGACCGGTGACCGCCTCTTCCTCGAATCGCACACCAGTATAAAACATGCACCACAATTAATTCTACAGTTAGCACATGAACATGATGAAAACGACGTTGATGTCTGTGCTGTATCTAACACTAATTAAATGTTATGGATGCCTATAGTCGTTCTTAGAAATGACAGCTTTTAGTAAATTCCGTGCATGAAAGTTTGTGGTTGTATCTATATCTAATAACAATATAATTATTGACTAAGTGGTTCGAGAGTGACTGGACTAAGTTGTTTTTTACAAGCTTTTATTTAGTTTCACCTGTCCTGTAGTCTGTCTCTCTGTCGAATGTCTGTCTGTAATCAAAGAAAAGAAAGAAAGAAAGGTTTATTTTGGCTCCATAAGTACCACCTAAAACTAAGACTAAGACAAAACAAAACAAACAACAAACAAACAAATCTTGCAAGTTCAATTCGACCAACTCCCAGTAGTTGGATTGACTTGAAATTTGATATGCTTATGTAAATTGCGTGACAATACAATAATCTGGTAATGACATCCTGGTAGTCCAGCCAGGATCGTCTCCACAGGACGGAACTCTTCAACGGTTAATGGCATCAACTTAAAATTTGGTATGAAAATGTAGTTTGGATGACAATACAAGTACAGTCAGCAAAAAAAGCTTGTATTAAAAATGAAATTTTTACCAAAAACTTATTTATTCGTTGAAATTCGAGGAAGTTTCAGTTCAGTTGAAATTGAATTCTTGTGAAAAGAAAAATATTACAAATTGTATACCTAGTTTCCGCAGGATAGCGATAAACAAATTCTTCGCAAACGAAGTCGCCGGGAAAAGCTAGTGTTCGATAAATTCTGCGTACTGGTTTTGTAATAAAATGCAAGTAAAATTTGTTGCAATTATTAATCACCTTTGTTCGAGACAAATGAGCGAAAGTTAAACTTGGTGCAGAACCAGTTTTATGGAATCAAATCGAACAATAAGAAAAAATAAACCAGTACGTTTAAAAACTGTATTATCATATTATTACATATCGAATAACGTTTTAAGAAGAATGCTAAAGGATTGACTTTGATTAAGGAGCAAGGATCAATTTATAAATTGAACGTCAGAAATACGTCAAGTGTGATTGATCTCCCCGTCCGCTTTTATTTCTTAATTCACAAAACAATATCTTGATTTAACAAGTGTGTGTGGCGTGGTTTAACATTTTGCTGAACAGAACAGAAAATGCTAGTCGTTGTCCGCAACTTCGCTTGCGTCTCGCTCTTTCTTGGTTGGTTGGAGCCTTGACTCGGAAAACGGTTTATATTTCGATATGTTATTGTCTTAAATACCTAAACGCTGATTTATTTCAATATCGATCGAACGGATCGTTATAGAAAACATTTTTGAGCAGGAACTCGGTTTCGTTTTAAGTTTCCCTGTTTGTATTTGTTATTAATAGAATGTATCATTATCATTACATAATTACGCATTCGATGGTCAATGAACATGTATTGTATTATACGTCATTTTACGCTGACATTATACTGTTCTAGATGATTGGTCATACGGCACGCACAGTTATTTATTTTCCTGCACTCTCACCTTCGCCAAAATCCCGATGGCCGAAAGTAATTCTTCGAACCGAGGCGAGAGTTTGTTATCATAATCAAGAGGTCATTCGTTGCGCGTCATCACATCATGCATCACGTGGGGTGAACTTGATATTTTTTCCCAAATCATTCATCTAATGATTAAAGTGATCTTGAAAGTCATTAAGTAGGTATTGCGACAACTACAGATGTGTAAGTTGCGGAAAGTTCCAAAAAGTTGGAAAAGCTCCCGGAAATTTCTGGAAATTTTCACAAGATATACCCTATTTAAATTTAAGAAACGGAAAGTTTCAATCCCCGTACAAAATTGTGAGAAGTTTCAGAAATTTTCTTATATGAAAAATTCCGCAATTTTGAAAAGTTTCCTTTGGCCTTGGCCTATCAGTAGAGACAACGTACTTATGTCTAAATTTTTTGTTTATTTGGATGGAGTTCAAAAAGTTTGATGGACCACGTTAAATTGTAGTTAAGCATGCAAAATGAATGAGTGACTAGAAAAAGTTCCGCTGTAACGCAAAAATTACTCGTACTATTTTATCGTTAATTACCTTACAGAGTGCTTCGTACAATTTTTTAACTACCGGGTTTAAAATGTCCAACTTTTTGAACTATGTACATGAACATAATTCATGAACCATGATACCCGTTCATGAAGGGGTTCTCCCTAGTTCAATTAAATATAAATTTTAATCTAATGATTTCTCATTCGCACATTGTGATTATTCACCATCTGTGATTTCTTGGTAGCCAAAAAAACAAAAGCATTCAAGGGAAAGAAAGCGGAAAATAAACGAAGATTCCAAAGAATGCAATCTGCGACAATAAATGCAGAGCGCACGTCAATCCAAAGTTGACCTACACGTAAAGA
The DNA here is from genome assembly GCF_025370935.1 of Choristoneura fumiferana. Lineage (NCBI taxonomy): Eukaryota > Metazoa > Arthropoda > Insecta > Lepidoptera > Tortricidae > Choristoneura > Choristoneura fumiferana. The sequence goes on along the minus strand of NC_133485.1, from coordinate 7,331,369 downwards.
GTGGTAATTAACGCCTGATGAGTCTGTCCCAGATACGGGTGCCGCATCGCAACCCGCACTGGCGCCTAATCTAACTGTCGTTTGAGCATATCCGTTGGTTTAGGCAGCCTGCGTGCAAATACTAGATTCTTGGAAATCACTATTCCGAAAATGAAATCTAAAGTATACACACAAGACTTCATTTAAACACGTTTTGATATAGGAACTTGAGCAAATAAATACTATTATTGCCATTATTTTTAATTGAGCTGAAGAAAACGCGGGGAATAAAACCTCAGAAAAAAAGCAGAAGACATTAAGTATCAGCTCGTAATGCTCATTGACGACAAACTTGATTAATCAAAAACAATCAAATTCAAAACGTTTATTCTGTAAGTAGGCCGCAAAGGGCTCTTTTACATGTCACTTTTTTATTGGCTCTGTGCACGACATCAGCGCCACCTAGCGTCCGCAACTTGGTTAGCTCTCAGGCTCTGACGTTTTGAAATTTCATCGCGACATTGTGACAAAAATCAAAAATATCACGTATTAATATGTATTTATGTGATGTCATGATTTGAGTGCAAAGGTTGTGAAATCATTTTTGGTCATTAAAATTAAATGAGGTACGTAAGTAAAATTTATTCAAAAAGTTTTTTTTTTTAATATGTCAGAGATTGTTTATGGACTTCATGTTTAGTTGTAATTTTACCGTAAAACAAAAAAGATAAATCTACTTTAATGGTTTCTTTAAATAATAGTAAACATATATAATTGTTTTTGTATCGCTAGTAATAAATTTAATATCGTTTTCAGATCGAAATGAGTATCATTTTGAAGACCGGGTTTGTGAGTATCACTCCAATATAAAATTTCAACTACAAACCGTTTCAAAAGGAAAATTGTTAGTATCTGCTGGACATGTCCGGGATGTAGAGGAATTAAGAACAAAACTTCATAAAACTAAATTGCACCTATTACATAAATTAGATAATTAAGTGTAAACAAATTGCTTTGTTAACCACTTTGTTGGCCACTATGGACACTACGATAGATTTCATTACCCCCACCTAGAACTTCGCACCTAGCGAATATCACTATCTATCTTCAACTATCTTATATTTATTTTGTTTCAAAACAAACATTATATTATTTCAATTCCTTAATAACTATTAAAGCTAGCAAACACAATAAATTTGAAATATCCCACTAATATTATAAATGCGATAGTTTGTAAGTCTGTTTGTTTGTTTGTTACTTCATCACGTCTATACCGCTGAACCGATTGAGATGAAATTCGGTATACAGATAGTTTGCGTCCTCAGGAAGGACATAGGATATATATATATATATATATATATATAGTAAGTTGACAACTGTTTTTTTTTAAATGGATAACTTTTTGAGAAATAGTATTAATCCTTAATAAAACAATCTATTGTGTGAATAGTTTAAATATAGGCTGTGGAGCAATAGCATAGCATAGCCATTTTAACATATTTAATTAAGCATACCAACGTGCATAACTATTAATATTCTACTTTATTGACATGCACGATAGCCTAGCCCCAAACTTAAGAAAACCTGCACTTTGAGAATCCTCCTACTGTGCCATCCGCTATAATTAAAAGATGTGAATTGATGGCAAAAATTGTTTTATGTGGCTACCAAACTATGTTAAAATAAATATCTATTCATACTGGTATGATCGAAATGTCATTATTTTTAATGCAATTGCATAATGGACTCTAACGTACAAAGACATACAAAGCTTACGGTGCCTATTGATGGCCGCCGACAAGCAAGTGATGGACCGCCCTGACACGAATAGGGTCAGCACAAAGCAAACCTAACTGTACCCGACAGGATGACCCGAGATAAAATAGGATAAATTAGCGATCATTCTAGCTGCATTTAACTTGTTGCAAGCGTGCCCAAGCGAAACAAATGAACAGCGGTAATAAGCAAAGATCAACCAAGAATCCAAATTACCAGCAATGAATATAAAACACGTCTGCGTGTGTTGAACGTTTTACTAATTTTACGTTGAATCTGTTACATCATTAAACAAATTTAAATAGAATTTGAGTGCCTGTATAATAGCACCCGCATTATTTACGTAAATAGTGTAGCACAATATAAGATTCTATGCCATTATGAAATGCAATTACATATTTTTCTGGCTACAATTCCTATAATGACTTAACACTAAGTCCGTGGAAATTTGTTCAGATTCAATATTCCAATTATCGTCATCATCCCTTCCTATATACACCCCACTGCTGGGCCTGCCCAGCAGTGCACAGGCCTCCTCTCACAATGAGAGTGCTTGGGCCGTAGTTCCCACGCAGACCCAGTGCGGAATGGAAACTTCACACACACTATTTAATTGTTTTGTAGGTTGTGCAGTTTTCGTACTGATATTTTCTTTCTCCATAAAGCTTGTGGTGAATTTAGAATGTAATTCGAACATGAATTTCGAAAAACTTAAAGATGCGAGCCCAGTATTGAACGATCCTCTGCTTCTGCCAAAGGTCAAACCACTAGCCCACCACGGCTTTAATGTTCCAATACATTTGTAAAATCCCATTCGTCGCCTTAATTTGCTATTTTAATGCGCGCATAAATAAATCATAAGTCCGTTGCATAATTTATCTTAAGAGTGCATTGGATAAGATATTAAGGTGTTGATGTATGTATACATCCGAGGAGCGCGGTGCGCTTGCTTTGGCGGGGCGAGCCGCGGGGGGCTGCAGTGCGCGTGCGACTCTCACCGCTTATCTCTCGCGACCTCCGCCGGACGCGCACGCTCGCCGCGCGCCTTACCGCTCGAACCCGCGCCGCGCTCACGTTATGCCGCCCTACGAACAACAAACTTACATGTTTGACTACTTGTATTTGTTTTGTTATCGATGTGTAGGACGCAGTCCGGAAATGCGCTAGTTATATAAACTTTTCTCAGTGTTTTTGTATCGTAAATAGAACAGTATAACATTAATCCAAACATTCATGCAAATCGCTAAGCGTTAAAAATTAAAACGTAGACACAATGGTGTCAGAAGGGGCTCTGCCCGTGGTGTGGTGTGTACGGGATAATCAACTTGTGCCGCACCAAGTATCCGGTGTAAAATTACAAGGAGCAGTTACAGGCGCCCATATCGCAGCCGTTACAGACTTTTTGCGTATGGTCGCTGGGACTCCTATAATTTTACCTCATACTGCAGTTCCAGAGGAAGTAGATAATAATTTCAACCAGGAGAAAGAAAATACTACGCGCAGAAGAAAAATGTCGATGCAAGTAGAGGTTCCTTGTGTTTTCCTTTCTGAAAGTGCGCTTCAAAAAGCGAAGAGCCGCAGTAATTCTTTAGAAGAAAAGGTAACACCTTTAGAACAGTTAGCAACACCCACAACTACTAAACGATATTTAGAACTTGACATGAAGTCATCATTTTTTAGCTCTACTAGTAATATGTTGGAATTTAAAGATAGTAATCAAGACGGTAGTAAAGAATGCTTTAAATCTTCGTATCACTTGCGGGAACCGAAATCTGAAAATCACACTCAAAGAATAACTAGAATAATTGATTTAGATGATTTTAACACTACTACGATAGAAACAGAAACTGAAAAGGAAACCTCTCAAAGAATTACGAGAATTATTGAATTTGAAAATGATACTGTTACTTCGCCGGTATGTACAGACTTGGACAATGAAAGTTTACAAAGAATAACTAGAATTATCAGATTGAATGACGATCACTCATTCTCAGCAATAACAAATCAAGGCGATTTGGAAAAAGAATCCCAGAGGGTAACTAGAATAATTGAAATAGAGAAAGATAGCACCTTTCCTAGTATGGCTCGAATAATAGAAATGGAAAACGAAATTTCGAATGAAAGGAGAATATCCTTAACAAATGAACGCGAAACTGGCGGTGGAATTATCGATAAAGAGTTTTGCGAAGAAGTAATTGTTAGGTCTAAGCCGTCCTTAAATAGGAGTACGCCAAGGTTTAGTGTTGACTCTTCGTGCTCCGAAAACTCTTACGTCAACATTGAATGTGTTAAGAGTTTGCAGGATGGCAAGAAAGAAGACATAAAAGAAAATAGTGTAAATTTAGAGCTCTCGCCAGTTTTTAAACCTGTCCGCTCGAGATTTCCCCGAAAAAAAACTTCTGTTTGTTCGATTGGCTCTTCGGACTGCGATGACGAAGTAGACGTGATATTTAAATCGAAACCGAAATCTAGTCAGTGGGTAAGCTTAGATTGGATACCCCCGACACCCAAAGAAGAGCCGGTGATATCGCATGACTGTGATAAAAATGATTTCATTTCAAAATGGATAGCTGACCAGAATCTGCAAGAACCTTGTATTATAACTGATGAAAGACGAAAAAGCCTTCCACCAAAATCTAATGAAATTTATCTTCAAAATATGCGAAGATTTAGCGACGGTTTGCAGATCTGTAAAGAAGATGCAGCTAGCGATTCGCCTGCTACCGTGAAGTCAAAATGGCACGATATAGTTAAACGTCACCTTCAAGTACTTAAATCGGATAAAGGATTCAGGAGACAAAGAGGTAGCTGGATGAGAACTGCGCGACGGTTGTCCGGAACACATGTTAATCCAAAAAATGATTCACAACCCCTGGACACCTATATGAAGATAAACACCATGTCGTAAGTACTTACTCGTTTTTATCACTAACTAACTAGACATCCTAATCAATTTTGGATCAAATTGTTGCGACTAGAATAACCAAAAACTTTTGTGGCACCAGTGTTCTATGTATACATTAACCAAAAAAAGAAGTCTGCTTTGACTTTCAAGAAAACAACAAAGTAGGTAACTACATAGAACCTGTGATAACAATAAAAGATATTGAAGTGGCATTTGACTAAACGCGATTGATACATGCATGCCCAAGCAATAGGCTCATTCATCTACCTACTTAGTAATGTTAACCCGTTCAGCTAGTGGAACTGGTTAGCACCTGCCTGACGATCCGTGGCAATTGGCAATCCACTGCATCGCGCTAATCATTTCCCAATAAGTAATATCGACAGTTGGAACTCTTTCGTTTTAATGCACGCACATGATTCACATATATTTATTCATATTTCTTTGCGGCCTGAAATTCCCCGCAAATTCACCTTACCGTTATCACGATGTCCATTTTCTGTTCTTACATACTGAGTACAATAGATTTGAATACATTTTCGTTTATATCTGTCTGCTGGCATCCAAAAAGATAGTACGTGCATAGAAACTGATACGTGAAGCTTTTTATTGAGTTCGTTGATAAGACATCGATTGAGCCATGTTACGAGAGCAGGCCCGCGGCACGCGCTTCCGCAAGGCCGTTTGATTAAAATGCAGGCAGCTCGCGCCCAAGGCTACGGCACCGCAGTCGGTCGCTGCACCGGTCGTCTTCCTCTCCGCTGCTTGAGCCGGCCGCCGGGTGCCAGCCGGCTCAGGAAGCGAGCCACGAAGGTAACGCCCAAACTGCCGGCCGATCGGAAGCGTCTGTGATTTGAATTTTTGAGACTTCTTTTGTTCGTGATCTTGAGTACTTCCTGCGTCGCGTCGTCAGCGTGCATAATTATCACTTTGAAATAATAACGGTTAAAAATTTACTCTACTTCATTTATTTTTAACGACAAACAGGTCATGTATTTCTAATACTTAGATTATAAAATATTACACTGGTCGCAGTTATATATTTTTTATCTTATAATAATTGGGATGTCCCAGTTTTTGACAACGTATAATAAATCGAAAATAATTTGGAGAAATAGGCTTTGTGAAGCGTTTTCAGAAATCAGATTCCAAAAATATGATAAACTGAATTAAATAAACAAAATTTAAGTAATGACTTTCATTTGACCCCTGCAGTGTCCCGTCACAAAGGCGGTTATAAAGCAGGTCTACACTCTGAAGCAAATTGACAGTTTGAAATGTTGCTGTCCTGCTTATAATAGCAGAGTGACAAAGATAGAACTTTATTCACATGATGCGCACCCGGCTTTAAGCAGTTGTCAGTGACAAGACAAATCAGTAATGCCACAGATTATGTTATGTACGACCTGAACTTTTCTAGGCAATGGAACGTGGCTGTCTCACTGTGACGTCATTCAGCGTATTTCGTAAAAAAAATATGAAAAATTAAATACTCATCAAAATTAAAATCGATGAAAATGGTATCTTAAAACATCATATTCTTTTCAAAAATAAAATAAAAACTATAGGTATTTTTTTTTGGTGTATCCCAATTCTTAATTCGTTCGTTTTATTTAGCTGCTTAAACAATACATAATCAACTTACACTACACCGTTAAGATGAGAGTAACTATTGACATATTCGCGAAAAGGGACCATCGAATAACCTCATCCTCTTAAAATTACTATTGACTTCGAATCTTGATCATATTTGATTTTGATCACACTGCATATGCCAAAACCGAAACCCATTTTCAAACACGACTTTGTTTGAAAATTGCAAAGGAAGAGTGCATATGGATAGGATATTTAACTTATGATGTTTTACCTTTATATCATATGCAGACATTCAATATTACCAAACGCAGGAAATAGTGTTATTGAAGTATCAAGACGGATATGCTACCGACGGTTTCACTCGAGATTAACCAACCTTGGGGGTTGCCCTACATCGTATGTATACGATGTGTGTTTCTCAACACTCGCGTCCTTTAAAATAAAAGTACAAGGGTAACATTTTTCACATGTGTTTTAATTAAGTTTCAGTAAAAAAATAGTAATTTATTTATAGCGCATAGCGTACGTAGGTACTTCCCTGCCAATTTTGTGTATAAGGCCACTGTTCTGAAAACACAAGTGTTGTGCTCAATGTTCATCAACACGGCTATTGTTCTAAATGGTAAAACAAGCGCAGTCACATCAATTATTTGCTTGTTTCGTGGTTTCCTGTTCTTTTTACAAAACTTTTAAAAATCGCTCATGTGATTCACACGTTAGCCAATTTGTTCGTCCCGTGATTGTCCGCCTAATTTACTTTCGCTTATTTAAAAATAAGAAATGAAATAAAGAATGAACTTACATCCGTTATTGCGTAATATTTCTTGCGGAATGACCAAATTTTATAAATTCGTTGAATATTACGATGGAATAAATCTCTGAACAATTAAAGTTAATCAGTCGACATTCTGAAACTGAATGTTACATACTTATCATCGATAAGCGAATAATCGAATTGTTGAGTATCTACATCTTTTATCATATAGCTAATGGAATATCAACAAATAACATGCGTATGAAACGTAGAATTGATTTGATGTCATAAATCATAATCATAACAACTACTGGCGTTTACCGAAGTTTGACGTTTGCTTATTGTTCTACTAATGCATTAAATTGCAAAAACTACAGTGATGGTGTACTACTCGGTTTGACGAATTTTAATAATGTATAAGCTGAAAGTGGATTTTGTGATTTAATAACAATAAAATGTGCTAACATTATATTAAAAGAAATGAAGTATCGTGATGCAAGCCGTCCCGCCTTTACCGCTCGGTCGTGCTTGCTACAAATCATGCAGGCGGATTCAGCCTTCGAAGCTGAAAAGAAACTCATGTGGAATGAAAAGTATGTAAATTTACCTCATTTTATCCTCTTGGGCTCATAAAATTCGTCTTATGTTTTATTGCAGCGTACTTGTGAAACGTGCATATTGGCCATAAAATGCGTTTCATTAAATTGGTAAACTTATGTAGTTTTAGGGTTTCGTAGCCATAATGGCAAAAACGGAACCCTTATAGTTTCGCCATGTCTGTCTGTCTGTCCGTCCGCGGCTTAGCTCAGGGACTATCAATGCAATTTTGCACGAATATGCCGAAAAAATGGTATAATAAAAAAATCTAAAACTATTTTTTAGAGTACCTCCCATAGACGTAGTGGGGGTGTTTTTTTTTATCCAACCTTGGAATGTGGGGTAATCGTTGGATAGGTATTTTAAAACCATTAGGGAACTTGTGTGATTAGGGGGTTGCTAAAACGATTCGTCGATTCAGTGATTTGTTTGCAAAATATTCAACTTTAAAGTGCAAATTTTCATTAAAATTGAGCCCCCCCCCCCTCTCTAAAATCTAAGCCTAAGGGTGGAAAAATTTGAAAAAAATCAGGATGGTAGTAAGTATATCAAACTTACTAGGAAAACTATAACGGTTAAGTTTTCTTGAGTATTATTAGTAATTTAAAAGTAAATAGCAGCCTAAGGTATAAAATATACCTAAACTGGAATACGAAAAATACGAAATCCTTTGAAAAATATTACTTCATTTTTTCGTAATGGCTACTGAACCCTATTTCGGGCGTGTCCGACACGCTCTTGGCCGGTTTTTTCTTTAATTTTAAAAATGTTATTCTTGTTAGTTAGTGTTGGTTGATATATTGACAGTAAATGAAAAAAGTCACACATTGACTAACAAACATCAATTACTTCTGGTTCACTTTCACTAACCGAACGCAATGATTTAGGTTTCGTTTCGTGACGTCTAAGCGAACTGCTTCTTTTGCTTCTTTTTTACGACATTAAACACTTTCTTAGGAACATAATGTTTACAAGCTGCGCGTTATACAGCTTATGTAACTTCAGATGAAAATGTACAATTGTATGCGTTACTGACGTGATCATATCTTTTCATAAATTGTTTATTTTTGATTTTCCATATTATTCATCTATTGTTTAACTTTAGCTTTGTTGCCTTTGTAAATATTAAACATCCATTGTTATCTTAAAACATTTCTGTATCTGAATTCAGCCCCTTTATAAGTTTGGTCTTTTTTCTTATCACAGCTGCCCTCGATTCGATAGTGTGTTAAGCTAATCAAGTACACAAAATAATGTTCTCATGACATAATAACTACATAGTAAATGCCTCCTCGTGAACTCCTTCAAATTTGTATTTACTCGCAGAGAATAGAAGGATTTTAAAAAAACTTGTGATATGCATTACTAATATTATTAAACATTGTTTTTAATCCTCCTTTTCTCTAAAAGAGGCGAAGAGAAGACACCACGATTTTCCGTAAAATTTAATGCCGTATTGCAGCTAAATATTATCAAAACACTGCAGACATTGGGAATCTATCATTAGATATCCTTCTTTAACTTCTACTGAATCACTTGTAGTATATTGGCAAAAGCGTTTTAAGTGGAACACAAAAAAATAACGAACAACAGTGAATTGTCACTGTCAGTTACTCCTGAAAATTGTGGAAAATTGATAAATTAGGTAATCCTTTCTTTATACCCGTAGTACCTATACGTACAATAAAATTCGAAATTTTTCTGCAGGTTGTAAATAGCTCTCAGCTCCGTTAGAATACCTAACTTCGTTTTTTTCCCCTTTTGATGTGCAGAACCCTAAAAACAAAACATACGAATTTAGACTATAGTGTTGGTTGACTACAAAAATATCAAAAATCGGTCAAAATAGGTCAACGTTTAAGAGGTAGAATAGAAACCGTTATCGTCGTTTGTATGGAAAACCGCGACTACTCAATGCCCTTAATCAAAAATAGTGTATCTTTCTGAAGTATAACATGACTTAGAATACTTTACTTAATTTCAAAGATTTCCTACAATAACCCTCCATACAGATTACATTATTAATTGTAATTATTACTTCTAATTATAATGTCTTTATCTAACTAGAAGAACACGTGTCAGAAAATCGTGAAAATGCATTGTTCTTATCAAACCGTGGAGTCGAGGACGACTCTTACGAAAGAACAATACAGCAGGTTTTATGATTTGTTTTTACTTTTTATGAGCAGGAGGCCGACTCCTACTCACGTTCGCACGGCGCGCTTGCGCCTCGCCGATTATAATTGCACTTGCGGATGTTTTCACACAAGTACCCATTTTGACCATTGTATCGATAACACTACCGCGATAGATCCGATAATGAGCATTATATACTGTCAATATTTTCGTTACCAATTAACTCGTGCCGTCTGAAGCTTGAGTCATACAAATTTAATTAAAATTGTTTAAAAATCACAACTTTTAGTGTGTAATTTCCGTCGAAACTAATATTGCACTGAGCTCGACGTCGTTAGATTAAACAGATTGCAATAATAATAATATTCATTTATTTCAAGTAACATGACTCATAGAAAATACAAAAAGAAAAGAGAAAAAAAATACACATCATAGAAACAAAATACACTTGATTACTAGTCGGAAATTATTTGTTCAATTAAGGAACTCCGCATCAGTAACTTACTACATATACTACATATTAATTTAATTCAATTTGTTTGTTTTCGCAGTAGCTCTTGACACTTTTGTGTTTCGCATCATCATGCCCTTGCCTGAGCAACAGGCGGCAGTTTAAATTAACGACTCATTGTGGACTTTGCTAATAGTAATGGTTTATACTGCCGGATTGCCAAATGTTTCGTCTTAATCGCAGTTTCCTTTTACAGCTTATTTATGGTTAACAATGACAGTTCAACTGTCCTATGCTCTCGTAAAATAAAAGGAAAACTTTACAGCACATCTTTGAAATTATTCCCTATGCTCTAAAATGAAGTTAATAACGAACCTTGTACTAAAGTAAAACGCTTTTCTTCTTCTTCTTCTGGAGGTTGGCCGTTAGTTAGCTCCGAAAAATTTTCCCTGTCTTGAGCCATCCAGAACAGTTGCTCAGCACATCTGATCCCGGTCTATTCCCTAATATCCCGCAGCCATGATTTTTTTCCGCCTTCCAGGGCGCCGCTCGCTTCCCCTGTATTTTGCCCATCAATATTAGATGCAGCAGCTCATATCTGTCATGGTCATGGCGCAACACGTGCCCCAGATATTCGATTTTACACTTTTAGACGGTGTACAACAATTTTCGGGTCATACCAGCACGCTGAAGCACCTTCTCGTTGCTAACTTTCTGGATGAGTTTACAGTGACCTCATGACTGTAAACTCATGGTAGTGGTAATAGTAACTTCCTTTATTCCTTTACTAGCCACGATTCGCTGCCGTACATAACCACAGGCCAATTGTAACAATGTAGGATCCGCGTTCTGAGTCTTAGTTGATTTGCCGGCAGCACAAAACTTACAAAAGACTTTTATACTATTTTTATTATTGTTTATGTAAATATCAATAGAGATGAGATGAGTTTATAAGTAATTCCTTTATTCCTTTACTAGCCACGATTCGCTGCCGTAAATAACCACAGCGCCAAATTGTAACAATGTAGGATCCGCGTTCTGAGTCTTAGGTTGATTTTGCCGGCAGCACAAAACAATACAAAAGACTTGAGTTATACTACTTAATTATTTTGTAGTTCGTTATAGTCTTTTAAATATCTAAGAGATTCAGTGATGAAATATCAAGTGAATAAAGTTTTTTATTACGTAAAGTGGGGTGATTTTTTTTTCTCAATCCAACAACCGTATAGTGTAGGGTATCGTTGGATAGGTCTTTTAAATCCATTTCCAATTAGGGTGTTTGCTAGGTAGACAATTTTTAAGATATTCCTTGATTCCGAGTGAATATTTAAACCACCAAGTTAAAATGTGCAAATAGTTATATTAAAATTGAGCGCACACAGTAAAGCTGGTGTCAATAGAAATAATATTTGTTAAATGTTACCCTGTCTCGGTAAGTAACGGGTAGAACCATACACTGCTGTACGAAAATACCGTTTGCCTTATTATGTTCAACGGGGTTTTTAGCTCAGCCACGTACTCAACTCATAGTTTCTGGTTTTTATTCATAATCCTTTCTCTACGGTACACAATTTCTTTCAATGCTTGTTTGCGAGTATGCTTGAGCTTAAATTTAAAAAAATACTGAAATATTCTATGATGCATGTATACCTTAAATTATTACTTACTTCAAAAACATTCTCTTAACAATAAGTAAGTTAATGACTCTTAAGTGCAGCTCTGAACTTTTATATAACTTGTCGTTTCACGATAATGATTCACTACAAATACTTACTTTGTACTTTTTAACGTTAATAAGCTGATTGAGAAAAAAATATTCTCACGTTTGAATACATGAGGTAAACTGTTCTGCAATTATTGGTGTTATTAGAAGCGGAGCGATATCACGCATCGACTCCTGGTTAATTACTTATGCCCAGGACACGTGTAACATTGTGTGCTTGATAAATACTTAGTCTGAGAAATGGCACAAGTGCCTTAAGTGTTATTATGGCAATTCTTATATTGTTAATAAGCTTATGAAAAACGGGTAATCTGTGACTGTGATAGTCTGACCCAATCCTTCTGCCACAACTATGCGAGTCGGTAGCAAAGCGAGCGTCTTCTTTGCTCATTCCGCGTATTCAACGCTCGCCCGCAATGTATTTACCTGACAAAGCTCGCAATGAACAGAAAAAAAACTCGCCGCGCCGACAACAGTTCGCGAAGTCGTAGCCAAGCCGTTAGTACTCGTATTCACGCAGATCTAGACGTAAGAGTGTTCAAATCTGCGCTTTTGTTGATGGTAGTTAATGTACAGTCGAAAAAACTGATAACAAAAGTTATTGTGCAACCTTTTCATAATAAAAGTTACATTTTTAGCAGGCATTGTAGTATGTCAAATAATGTCAATGGTACAACGTTACCATTCGTGTTCGAAAAATTTACAGGTTTCAATTTAAACAGTTTTACAGTTCACACTAAAATTATACCATGTACTCGTAGGTAAACTATTTTTATCTCCTACGCTCAGTTCCTTAAATATATATATTTTTAATTACTCCTGCTTGCTGGTCCTAATTTGCTCTTGTTAGTAAGCTAATATAATAAACTTTCGAGTAAGTAATTGACATTTTAATTCAAACGATCCAGAAAGCCCTTTTCTAAATTTAGTCTGCATTCGAAAAAAAACTACTGAATATACAAGGCCTGGTTCAGAGAAATATTACCTGGAAACTCTATAATTAGATGAGCCTGGAGCGGCCAGGACTGGCTTGGTGAAAAAATAGTGGGTCCACGCATCGGCTGGCAAGGTTTACTGACCCCAGCCTCCACTAACTTGTATCTATTACATATATCTTTATAAAATGTTTGGAAAGTTGAGAATTAATTCACCTTTGTTGGCGCCAGTTGACGTCGCGGGTCAAAGGGTTTGATGACACTGATTATCTAACTGCAGAACCAGTTGGCTAAAAATATGTTCAGCGTGGGAGTTTTTGTGGCTTATCAAGATTCTAGCAAAGCTTATGAAGTTAATCAATTCTGATTTGTTACTACTTCTGTAACATCGCATAACACGTTATATTTAACTTTCTTTTGCTGTATATGTGTGTGAATTAAAAACGGATTAGTTATGGACTTTGAAAAAACTTCATAAATTATTAAGGACCTTCACGCTGTTTTACTGCTAATAATTATCTTAACTCTTGATTATCTTTTAAGCAGTGTGAGTTAAGCCACTAGTGTCTTAGAGAAATTGACTTCATTTGACCTGTAGATTGTCCCCGTAAAGTTAACGGATATCAAAAATAACACGGTGTATAGTTATATTTAGAAATCCACCCATGCGCTTTAGGCAAATGTGTCTTTTTTTACACAAAACTGTTACTCAGCAAAGGCTGACACTTTTACTTGCCTTGTCTTAGTCTAGACAATGAAACCAGTCGTGTTTGCACAATGCTATTTGAACTTTCGAAAATCTGCAATTGAAACAGAAGAATAAATACGACGACAAATTATCGTGTTTAGATAAGATGTGTTTAAACTCGACCCGTGTTTGGTTAGTAAGTATAGTTTACGATTATTAACCAAATACTTATAACACAATTTCTAACTTTTGTCCTTTCATTTGTTTTCTTTTTGACTTCCTGTGATTATATTGATTATGATTACAAAAGCAAATAATAAAAGGAGATAACGTTTAATATTAATTTTCTTGAATCGTATAAATCTCGAAATTGCATTTACTATTCCTTTTTTTATGTTATGTAATTGACAAGGGCCAAACGGCATTAAAAATAAAAATAAAGATAAATTCTAGTTTATACCTATGGTTCCGTATCTCAAAAAGAAGTACGGAACCCTTATTACCTCATTATGTGTCTGTCTGGATGTCTGTCCGTCCGTTTATCCACACCAAATTTGCTACAAATGTACAGTTAAACTAAACTGATTATAAGTTTAAATTTGGTTCATACCTACAACCACTATAATGTATGTAGTAACTATATGGACGTGTAACGTAAATAAATGATTTTGAACACCCCTATACTATTTTGGTAGGGGCATAAATTAGTGAAAAAATTTTGGTTCTTTGCTCACATTTATAACGTAATTCTCCCAATACTGTGCGCATGCGCATACGGAACGAAACCCTCTATCTATGCGCAAGTTCGACTCGCACTTGGCCGGTAGTTTTTTATTTGTATCAATTAATGATTCAGATGACGATTTCTCTCGCTGTGTAAGCGTGTCAAGGTCGATACATCAGTCTGGTTCGGTGGCCGATGGTAAATATTTGCTGGTTTCTGTCTCGTGTTTCTAGATTATCCTCATATTCAAATGTATTCAAAACAAACTCTTCACTTCTAATCTAATAGCATTCTTAAGTTGTCAACGTTGTCTCTAATTAGCGTATTATGCTTATGATTGACTCGTCTTCAGCCTATTAATTCCCTCCGCTAGCCACACAGCCACAGGCCTCCTCTTCTAAAAAATAAAAGGGCTTGAGGTAGTTTCAGATTGTAATTGTTTCTGTTTTAAAAACAGGTACCTCTTTGATTTTCTTGCTCGGTCCTTCTAAACAGAGGCCAAACCGTTGGTAGTTTTTTTTTTACATCCATGAAGGGAAATGTTTGTTATAGTTTAAATTGACTAAAGATATTTTGACTTTTCCACACAAGCCCAGTGCGTGTTGGCAACTTTACACGACATTCAGCGGTTTTTGCAGATCTGTGTAAGGTATTTTTTCCGTCATTACATTTGCTCTAGTTTTTAAAATAACGTTATACTTATAATATTAAGCGTTGGTGTGCCTGCCAATTATAAACAAAGATTCTTAAAATGCGTGCTCCTACGTGCCCAGTCGTAATTCTATTGTAGATATGTTGACACAAGTTGCCTTTATCTCATTTAAATTTGTTCAAACCGATTCTGTATGCCTGTCTTTCACGGATAGGCCTTCAATTGTGTCAGCTAGTGACCGTTCTAAGGCCCTAAGGATGCCCTTAGCGCGTGACGAGGCCTCATCCGAGGGTATTTATAGCCACATCGCTATTCCCTTTTTACAGCGCGATTTTATAGCTATAGCGACATTGACAGCAAATTTATTTTACGCTCGTTGCATTGATACAAAGTATTAGACTGACTTCGATGTGCTTCTTTTTTTAATTTGCATATCATTTAGATTTTAACACCTTTATTTATTGCCTTCGTAAATACATCCTGAACAGAAGAGTTCTATCTCGTCTATTGGACGTTTATACCTGTACTTACGTCCGAGAACGCATGTCACTAATACGTATCTATTTGTAGTCGAGGTATGCTGAAATTTGGGGACCAAACCGTGGTTCTATGTATGTCAAGGCGTGCTTGAACGGACAGCTAAGCGAAAACTGCGACCCATGCATCTTGGCGACTGGACGCGAACGTCGGTGACAAGGAATTACCCCCATTTTCTTCACACTGTAGACGTGCCCAATGCTGTGTACAGGCCTCCACTCACAAAGAGTCATAGCTCCCACTCGGGCCCAGTGCAGATTGAGAACTTTATACACACCAATTAATTTCTGTGCAGATTTCCTCACGGTGTTTTCTTTCACCGATAAGCTCATGATAAATTTCAAATATAATTTGGCACATACAATCTAAAAAACTGAAGGGGTCGAGCTCTCGCGCTCGAACCCACGATCTCCTGCTTGAAGGCCAAACTACTAGTCCACCACGGCTTATTCACAATAATTAATAAAATATATTTCATTTATTTAGGACATCAAAATTATCCATGTTAAAGGTTAGTTACTTTAAAATATAAATCTATACAAATCAAAAAGGTGTCATAGTCAGTCATAGATTTGCAAAACTTGCAAGCAGTTCTTATTTGGGTCTTGTTCATAAAGGGCTTAAAAGTGGTCCAAAGATTGTCAAACATTCCTTGCTACCAATACGAGGCTGCAACTCATTTTTAAGGTTTTTAATATGCATAGGCACGACACAATAAAAAAATAAAAAAATATCCGATAATATAATATAATACATAAAAATATGTACCTACTTGTAATACATGTCCGATAATGGGGAATGGATGAAAATTTTAGAAACGCTTGAAACTTTTTTTATAGATAGGAATAACCTTTCTAATTAACAGAAAAAAATATTCGATTTTTAAGTAGCATCAATTAATTTAAAAAAAATGAAAGTTTTCTTTACCGCCAAATTACGACAGTCCGGTCGGTTACGGATTGTTCCATATGCTCATGACAATTTCTATGGGCGTGTATGAAAAACAGGGTCGGTATTTCCATGTCAGTATTATTCGGCCCGGTAAAGAGTGTTACCTGTCAAAACGATCGAGTCAAAGACACATAAATTCTTTTTTATTTTTTTTTATTCTGGACTATGGAACAACCCGTAACCGACCGGACTTTGGCGCTAAAGAAAACTCTTTCATTTTTTTTTATTAATTAATGCTACTTAAAAATCTGATATATTTTTTTCTATTAATTAGAAAGGTTATTCCTATTAATATAAAAAGTTTGAAGATTTTCTAAATTTTTCAGACATTCCCCATTGTCTATAATAGAGTCACTTTATTATTACTTTAATTGTCTGCCTTGAAAAATCTTCAATGAAAACCATGAGATAGTTTTCTTAATTACAAAGCAAAGGATCCTAGTTCATGCAGCGGAATAACCCAACGGACAATAGTAATCAATGACCGCAGTAGATACTTATCGTC
Source organism: Choristoneura fumiferana (assembly GCF_025370935.1). NCBI lineage: Eukaryota > Metazoa > Arthropoda > Insecta > Lepidoptera > Tortricidae > Choristoneura > Choristoneura fumiferana. The sequence continues at coordinate 7,314,460 of NC_133485.1, read as the reverse complement.
ACGAAGCTTGCCGAGATCTTGATCAACCTTAATTACACGATGATATCAGCCTTAGAGTCCTGAAAGGACTTTGCTTACGTCGCACCCGCCATTTTGTTTGTTATTTAGCTGTCGGTGCAACTTTTTGTTCTCATTATACCTAAGTGTATAAAGCGTGCCAAATATTTCCATTCTTATATTCCAAGGCACTTCTTAGTATCCATTTGCGTTGCTGATCTTTAACTTGGCCTTTTGACGTAACGAATAATTAATTTTAAGAACTCGTGAAGGCTATGAATCAGTTTTCGACTAACTGTCAAAATTAGTTTTTGCATTTGCCTACCTGCCTCACTTACCTTTAAAAGTGTTTACGTAAACTTCAAGCTCGCAATTGAATTAGCCTTGAATAAAATCTCCAATTACTTGTACTTCGCCAATTTTTTTTCTTTCTTAACTCTGTAATGATATTTTTTTCTTTGTACTTTATATTTATCAATCTTTTGTGTAGTAAGTTCTCGAGAAGAAGACAAAAGTCGAGTTTTTCTGTTTTTGTTTTCGTCAAAGTATCTTAGGTGGCTGGTTTGTTCAAGAGAAATTTAAATTAATTCTGCGAAGTGACGAATTATGTTGCATTGATCATGCTACGTCTCATTCTAAAGGTGGTGTCTACAATAACTTAGTCTTTTCGTCTCGAAGTACCATACCAAGGAACGCACGCCAATTGAATGCAGAATACAGTTATTCACTCGGTGTTGAGTCACTACCGCCACCCCGGTCGGTCGATCCTGCTACGAACCTTATCTACTCGCTTCTGCGCAATTTGTCATCACATTTTACATTGGTTATGTTCTTATCTCGTTACATACAAACTCATTAATAATTCCGTTTCATTGTTGCAGATGGTATTTCCGCAAAATAAAACGAATCGAAGCGGAAAAGAAATTGCTCCTGCCCGAAAACGAGCACGGCGCTTTCCTTATCCGTGATTCAGAGAGCCGGCACAATGACTTTTCGTTATCAGGTAAGCTAAATCCTTTAACCTCGATTATGTTGTAATGGCCGATAGATAAATCTGCACTAGCACTAATTGCAACGGGTTACACAAACATCACAAAGTTTCTTAACTCCTCAATCCATAAAGCTATTACTCATGCTGGGGATAGGTACAAAAAGCGACGTCTGCATGGAGTCGAGTCTATTTAAAGAGTTGCCTTAATAGTTCTAACCAGGCATCCTATAGAACGTGTTCATAGTTGGTCCCGGAGGTTCTATTCCGATGCAGAACCGGTTAAAAGTTTTTCTAAGCCTCCGGAACGAGCGCCGTGGGAACAAAGACTGTTTGATAAATAAAACAGCTAAATCCACACCACGAAGGAAATAATTGCTATCTTGAATATTAACGTATATTTATATTGTGCACTTCTCATTGCAAATGGGCATTATAAAAATCTCACGTTATGTTTATAACTTGCACTTGGTATGGTTTTGGCAGATATGAGGTGTAATTAAAAAAACGAAAACGTCAATTTGAAAATTAACATACCTACGCAAATTGAGTCTAGATGACACTATAATGCAATAAACTATGCTATTGTATTTCACTATATAATTAACACTGAGATCATTCCTGTAAATCTTACATAAAACTTTTTTTTCATTGTTTTTTTAGAAAAAAGCTGTAATAATTGGCTTTGAAATATCTTATTGGGAATTGAGTGTCTATTTATGTTAATACTTGTATGTTACGTTGTAATTGTAATTCGACTCAGAGTGCGCGCCAGTTCATGTGATGCAAAGCGACATTGACGGACAGGCGTAAGAGACGTGCGCGGCACAGACACTGTCTGAGGCGTTTGTATTGTACCTACGGACGGTATGCCCGGTGACGTCACATGCCCTAAATTGTAGGTATGATCGGAGTAGGGAATTGTCATACAAATAGACAATGCTAGTAGAAACGCGAAAGGTAGAAGTTAATGTATGTATGTACTTATGTAAACTCTTTTATTGCACATATAATAAAATAAAAATACACAGAAAGGAGAGCAAATGCGAGCTTATCGCTAAAAAGGGATCTCTTCCAGCTAACCTAGTTAAGAGAAGACAATTTATTAAGAAGAAAATAACGAAGCATACTTGACAATAATACTATACAGTCCTACTTACATACGTGAATTAGTATGGTAAAAAAGCTAAACATTAAATTACTTATGTAGATGAATAAATAGTGGGTCCTCCTCGCATACGTGTTTATCTTGATCACGTGAACAATTGGTCTCCAGAAGAAATAAAAAGAAAATGAAAAGAAAGTAAAGTTTTCAAATTGAATGTGTATTATGAATTTTCTGTCGGTTTCACAGTAAAAATATTGGTCAGATCCAACCATTGCCGAATTACGTCAGTGGCGACGAAGTTTTATTAAAATGACATTGGAATGCATTTAGTGCAAGATATTTTCTGCAATTTTTAACCGTGTTGTGTTGTCTATAACAACTGGAAGAAATGACGTCAATATTTTTTTTACTTTACAATGTACACCTACATATTTATAAAATGTGTAAACGTAATAAAATACGTAGTCATCTTATAAGTGTAAAAAACAACTGTTCAATTTTGAAAACTATCCAGAAACTTTATCGAGAAATATGAATCATCATAAATATTTATAATAATCATTCCAGGCTAATCTTACGTTATATTAATTTATATTACCCAGTATAGTATTAATAACTAGTTCCGGTTGATTTTAACAGCAAATACATGTCACCTATAATCGGCTTCTTTGATGAGTACTATTTGATAATAAAGAGATTGGATATTAGACAAAAATAAAAATATTTAGCCGTCGCGATGCTATCTATAATAATTACTAAGTTTCTTTTGTTACTCAAGCATTTCTTGAACAGCTGAAAGCAGAAGCAGATCAAAATTATAGTCTCTTTTATTTTGTTTACAATTTGAAATAAAAATTGACAAGTTTACTTATTCTAATTAATCCCACCCGAGTTGTAGAGCAGTTTGTAAAGATATCTATCTGCATCTGATGTTGACTGTTTGAGTGACATCTCAATTCTCCCGTCTCTTTCATACAGAAAATACTATTGCTCGACTACAATGGAGCCCGCATAAATTTACCAATGGCTTTCTCAATAAATGAAAGTAAGTTCGTTTCTTTCACCTGAGTAAATTAAGATGTCACGTGTTGTACTTGGAATAATATGCACCGATCTGTGTCGAATAAAAATATGTATAACTTGCGGAATTTAAGACAATTTAATGCAATAGCCTCTCGCACAAAATGATCGTTTGGTTTAGAAAATACTTTATTGTCAAGGTTCTTCAAATGTTTAGTGTGGTGTGGCACTAATATATATTTTTTTAATTGATTAATTTGTTGCGTAATACATTGTAACTTGAATTTTGCTAGATATATATTTAATTTACGGAAACTGACAGAATATAATATTGAATCAAAATTTATTATAGTTTTATAATTTTCGGCAAGCGTGTTATGCAGCTGTATCTATATTTTTTTGACCAAACACACACAATGTTATCATTTACAAAACTATGAACCGTAAACCGAAAGAGAAATAAAAAATAAAACAGTATGTATTGTAACAATAGCCGTTGCGATGTTGACTGTTCGTTCAGTGTTCACATCTTCCGGGAGTTAAAGCGAATGTAATACATGTGCAAGTTCAAGCCAATAACGATTAAATTACATACAGGCTTAGGGTTACCTTTAACACCGTGGACATGCTTCGATACGTATTGCTACTATGTACGTGTAACATGTGGTTATATCCGTATTTTATATCAAAGAATGTTTGTATTAAAGCACTTTATTGATCAAAATGAAACAAACAATTGAAAAACATTAACATCATGTACAAAAAGGAATGTTGCTTAAACACGCGTTTTCCCATTAATAAAACCAAACTAGATCGATTGATAGCTCACGAGATAAATAAGTACCTAGACAAAAATTGCTGGTTTAAGTAATTATTAAATTTGCTATGCTTTCGGTGTCAAATAATTGATCTGACGTGGTCTTATCTCTTGGAAAACGCGTGTATTCTAGTTTTCGTCTGAGCTATGCTTGATCATCACTCATGTATGTAGTCACCGTGATTTTATACGGACCATTTTTTTATAACTTTTCAAACTATGCGAACTGATTTAAAAGTTATTTCACTTTGCACAGCCCACTTAATTTATTTGCTACGCTTTCTGGTCTGCTAGCTGGTAATGCCTAAGGCATTAAGACCATCTATCGTATACTTAGTCATATTTTATTAATCTTGACTTGAATGTAAATAGCATTTACTGGAGTGATTAAAGTCTGCACCTACATCCTTCCTTAGTACCTATTTACAATAAAAACGTCTTTCTCTTCCTTCACTATTTATGGGCAAATCATGTTTAGTTTCATACCGGTGCTACCCAGCGGTAATGATATGTCCATAACGAGTCAACTGAACCAGTTACCTGTGGACATTATTGCTATTCGGATGATTCATTGCACGCCTGCATCGCATTATTAAAGGTTTCATAATAAACATTCTTGAGATTATTCAACTATGTCCCATACATTTAACATTGCAGAGATAATCCTGGCCGTAAAAACCCTTTATGAAGATCGTATCTAGGATAATTAAACTGATAATGTTTCCTTAGGAATTTTGACCGGTTCATTATTTATTACGATACCAGAGGAAGATTGAGACTTATTTCTTTCAGTTTCTAGTTTTATTTATAAGATACGACTATTTTTCGGGAGATCAATGTAGTTGTCCCCGTAAGAGTGGCATTATCAACATGTGTTTGCGTAATTTGTGGTGTTCATAAAAAATATTTGTATTGTATTGTGCTTATTCTAGTTAATCAATTACTGATTGGTTGTTACAGTCCGCGATGGTGATACGGTAAAACACTACCGCATCAGGCAGCTCGATGAGGGCGGGTTCTTCATCGCACGCCGCACCACCTTCCGGACGCTTCAGGAGCTGGTCGAGCACTACAGCAAGGATGCTGATGGACTCTGCGTCTCGCTCAACAAGCCCTGTGTGCAGGTTAGTCGCTTGTAATTTTTCAGTATTATTAACAATATCATTAATGATCATTGTCGGCCACTCTCTGAGACATAAAGGTACCACCACCGTGTAAAGTTTATTGTTATTTTCACTGTTATTTCCCAGCTTAACATGATTAGTATCAATGGTACATGATGTAATAATAGCATGTACGTACATTACCTACTACTTATTTTCTTGCGCTGCACCTTTTACCGTGTCGGTTTTTGACTTCGGGTTAAACATTTCTGAACTTACTTGCTTAGTTACTTAAAAATTATGATTGGGTTTTTGATATTTTACGCAGCGATACAAGGCCGTCTTATCACACTGCTGAATTGATGATTCAGATTCACGATCATCACGAAATCTTCTATCAAATATAGGTACGATCAACTTCATCTACTGTATCATCTACGTATGTATAGTTAAATTTTCTGTTTAGTATGAAATATTTGCTAAACGGCCTGATTTCATATTCATACCACCGTGCAAAAAGGTTTTGAAAGTGATTTAGCATTTACCCGAGTAGGTACCCGACGTCGAGGTCGTGACTTCCCGTCATTCAAATTGAAAGTCTGGATTCAGGCTCGCAACTTGATTGCTTCTTAGAAATTAACTTGTGTCTAATCATTCTTAATAAAAATCTTGCCTTGTCCTTTAAAAGCATAAACGAGTTAAACCAATATTTTAAATTTTATTGATAACACTGACCTCCTCCTAAACGCTGTAAATTTTTAATTTCTACTTATTACTGTTGTATTCATCGTCTTAATTGTGCTGACAGTACAAGGTCTCATCATTTAAAAATCAAATCTTCATTCATGTTGTTATTCACGAAAACGCATAAATTGCGAAATTCAATATCGGGACGAACATAAAATTTATGGTATTCGATGGGCACCTTTGTACGTCGTGAGAAATATTGCCGGGCATTGAACAAGCTCGGAGATTCTTTAAATTCAGCGAAGGACTCTGGCTCACTTTGGTATTTAACTTGAATGCTAACTATAACATTTTTTTTCTCGACCTTCCATTATTCCAGGCATCGGTTACAAATCACATTCCTAGAATGTCATCATACATATTATGTAATGTACCTATCTCGAGCTCATATCGACTAACTCATAAACGATTACTCAATAATAAGACTCCTTGAACTTTTTCCCTGGTACTGGAACGTGTACGTGCATTATTCTAGAACTCGCGCAATATTTTTTATGACACGTGCGAATTCCTGTACAATAAATTGTTCTGCGTCATATCTATTAAACTAATCATCTGAATTCCATCCTAATTAACGGTTAATAGAATATTGCTCAATCAAATGTTTATTATGTACCCATCCCTAATAGCTGAAGTTTAATTGCATTATAGATACCCTTCGATCATTAATGAATGACAATCCACTTTAATTTTATTTTAAACGATATATAACGTATTAAGCGCTTTCTCTGACTTTTTGCCAACAGTACCGATTAAGTTGATGTAGAGACTGATTTATATTCAATTATTTTCTAAAGTATTAATCGATCAACATCCTTCTCTGTTAATCACCGGTAAACCACAAAAGAAATACACGTGCTAATGTGCACTAGCTATGACAAACGCAGAATCAGCCTTGTGCTTGATTCCAGTTATATTCTGTGATTTCTTTAACGCACAGTTTGCCATGTAATGCTTTTTGTTCTTCCCACTTAACCTTTCGATCTTTCCGGCCTAGTCCACCTTGCAAACTTTTACGTGTTCAATCATAAGTATTATTTGACTCATTTGACTCAAACAAATGAAGGTTAGGTTTTCTGACAGGTGGCTAGGCTAGATAGCGTTAGTATTGTGAGGTCCAGTTGACGTTATATTCTTGCATGACATTGGCACAGACACACATGTGACACAAACAGACATCACGATACTTACGTTAACTAGCCTGCCCCAAAAACCCTCATTTGTTAATATCTATTTGTCAACAAATCCGATTCGGACTGCTCTGACCTAAATTGAATTGGTTTATTGTGATTTGCATAATTTAAATCTTCTTGTATACGGTGATATTACAATTCCACCTACGTAGGGTAATGCCGAAACGTTACGTGGATTGGCGATATCCACAAATATTTGGCATATCGCTCCAGTTTGCCGGCCGAGGTCAAGATGGCCCCGCTTTCGTCACGCACGCTGCGTCTACGCAACCGAACGGTCGCCTTGCGAGCACTGGTCTTTTGTAAAAACTATTGTTTCTACAATCCTTTCTTTGTCAACATGAAAATATTCCATATTTGGAAATGTGCTTGAAATGTGCCTGAAAACATTTTATATTCGTTGTATTATTAACGTCTGTTTACAAAAGTGTATTTTTACTACTGCGGAGTTTACGCGCTTGTTTCTTTAAATATCATTGTTAGTTTAACTTTGGAAATCACTTTAGGATCCTACAGTTAAATTATATTTAAAAAAAATACCTTTTTAACACGAACTTTTTTCCGACGGTACTTTTTACTGGCTGAACTTGCCTTTCATTCAAACTCTGTCTGTACCGAATTTCAGATCATTCGGTCAATAGGAAGGGATTAAAATTTCAATTTCTGGATTAAACCCAGACGAGACACAAAAAGACAAGCCAAATAAAAGTTTGCAACAACAAGTATTTGATCTGCTTGGAAATTGCATAAACATATTTCAATTTGCAGTAATTTTTTTAACTCTTATTCCGATAACTCGTAAGTATATTTTTGTCTTCGAGCCAGTTTCTGCTTAATTAACCTTCTCAATAGTAATTTTGACACAGTATTTAAGCACCTACTGATATTATATTTTAATAGTTGTTGCCCGCAACTATTTGCGTCCCACGGGAACTTTTCAAGCAATGTTAATCTAACTTTTATTAGTGAAAGTTTTTTCAAATTGGTACGTACGAGTAAGTTACAAATTATCAATCCATGCCAACAAACACAGACAAATGTTACCTCCTTATTGTGTTATATATTTGTATATAATTAATATTAGTATAGATTTATTAATATTTGAACCGATAATTTTGTTTATAGTTTTATTTGTGAAACTAACCATTAATACCAAGCTCAAGAGGCATTTATCCAAAGAAAACCAGCCCATTAGGTAATTGCCATTTCTCGCCACTAATAACATAGTAAATAAAATAGAACAAGTATGCATACTCCGACCCTTTAAGAGACTTAACTGCCTACTCGGGCGCGGACGCTTAGGGTTGTCGATGTCTATTTTAGATTAATTAATTACCTACCGGCAAATAATTTTAGTATGAAAGTTAACTTCAAATTGTCTAATACTTGTGTCTAGAGAAACAAGATTCTTTGCCGCTCTATTATTATTATTATTATTATACTAAATTTAAAAACACTATTTATAAATTCGCCGAAGTGTTGTAACTGCTGTGTAAATACTTCTCATGTTTCCTACACATAATACTACGTATATAACTATATTGTTTATAGGTAGGTAGGTATCTATTATTTTTTGTGTCCTTGCACGAAACTATCACACTACACTACAATATACTACTAATTTACAACTATGCCTAACACAAAAAATACGTAAGTACGAGTACGCGAACGTAAAAAGTCAAAAAGTCATCTCGCGAAGCGATCGCAAGACGCGCAAGCTAAAATCGAAACGTAACATACGGCACCGACGGCAGCGCAGCCTGCCTGGACTAAAGAAAACTTAATCCGCCTTAAATTATGTTAGCGTGCGTACCGGCGCCAACCGGCGTGCACACATTTAAGCCGCGCGATGTACTTTTGTTCGTAGTGAACCTACTTGTTCTATTTTACTGGGCTATTTTTACATCTAAAACGAATTTCGTTAATTTATTTCTAAATGAACAGTGACTCGCGGTCTATTCGCGTTCAGAATAATAATTGGATTTTTGATGTAGCGGTTCTTTGAAGGCAGTTTTAAATTGATTATTTGTGTTGAGATAAAAATGTGGTGTGGTGTGGTGTAGTGTATCCGCGATCAGAAGTCATCATTAAAACATATTTATTTGGCTTTGACGTTACAAATTACAATAAAACACAAATTTATTTAGGTGCATTGTAATTTAAATATCTCATTATGAAACGTGTGACGTATTGTTATCATAATCATAACGAACTATTGTTCGATTAACTTTTCTCAACAATACTATGTAATTTTTATTTAATGAGATGTTTCATTAGTCTTAAAACAATTGTAAAAATTGCAGACTTCTATATTTTGCAGTCTGTTACTATTTCCACGTAATTAAAATACGAAAGATTTAGATATTTTGATGATAATATATTATATTTACGAAATATGAAAATCGCTTCAGCGCTCGTCGCGAGTCCCTCTTGAGCAACAATGCGGTCGCCAGACGTTGCGTCCTGCGGCGATGCGCCAGACATTCAACTCCGACATTTCCCCGGAGCCCGCAGACTAGGTTCAATATGATGTATTGTATAACAATTCGCACTTTATGCAACTAACTCGACGCCGCATTACGTCAACCGCTACCATATGTATGTAAAACATATAGGTCCAGTTACCTTAGAGCGTAGCTAAATAGCATTAAATGCGTCTATTCAATTTTACCATTTTACTTTCATTTGGAACCTTAATCGAGTCTTTTTAGATCGTCTAAGAAAAATAACATTTAAATCGTTTCAATGATGCTTATTCAAATCTAAACTGTCCGATAAAAATACACGATAGGTGATCGTGATCGTATGAAATTAATCTGCAATTTTAAGATTGATTAAGTTCCGTCTGGCTGCTAATGTGTTGAGTTGAGCGTGACAATGTAGGTAGACAGACAGACGTCGCGGTCGCTGCGCACTGGTTTCACGTTACAACGTGGCGTGAATTAAAAAATGTGTCCTCTGCTTGGCTGCTGCCGGGACCAGCCGCCTGACACTCTGCGTGCTGGCGCTCATTCACGTTCACACTTAACTGTATCACAATACCCATCTATCAGAATAAATTTGAGTCTTACTGAGGTGACTTACCTGCTTTGTTGTTATTAGCAAAACTACTAAACAGAAACTTATCACTCGCCGTGCAAGTTGACGTCAACTTTCGTGATATTTTTATCATTTACGACTCATTGTGTTAAAGCATGCAATTTCTAAACACTAACAAATGTTAATTAATTTTCTACTTGTGTAAAATTAATTGCTTAGGTACCTACTACAATACAAAGGTTCTGGTTGTTTGATGGGAAAAACTTATTCACTTTCAGGTTGAAAAACCAGTTACAGAGGGGCTCTCTCATCGGACACGCGATCAATGGGAAATCGACAGATCCTCGCTCAAATTCGTTCGAAAACTCGGCCATGGACAGTTCGGCGAGGTGTGGGAAGGCTTGTGGAACAACACCACACCAGTCGCGATAAAAACCCTTAAGTCGGGAACCATGGATCCCAAGGACTTCCTCGCTGAAGCACAGATCATGAAGAAGCTGCGGCACAGCAAACTCATCCAACTGTACGCCGTCTGCACCCTCGAAGAACCCATCTATATTATTACCGAATTGATGAAGAACGGATCTCTGTTAGACTATTTACAAGGTAAGTGACTTAAATAATTGTGAAGCCGTCATAGTTCATTATTAGAAACGAACATAATGGGATCAAATAATGGACATTGCGGTCTTTAAGTATGTCACATTTGCCCAAAGATTACTAGCGATTTTAAACAGTCAAAATAGAAAAGAAGACAATATCATTATATTTTCGTTCACTGTTTGTATACAAATGACAGCTAAACACACATCCTGTGCTAAAAAGAAAAACGTGCTTAAGGCAATTGTGATGAAATTACTTGTATAGCAGATGAAAAGCATCGTGTCTGTTCCTCCTAATATAAATGTGACAGTGTATCTTGTGCCACTTTTTTGTCTGTGTATATTACACAATATGCATAACATTCGGTATATATTAGCATTTCCTAGATCGGCTTAAGTATTTGCTTGAAAGACTGAAAGCAAACTGTAGTCTTTTGCTGAAACTGAGTAATTTAATGCATGTGGCTTGGTATAAATGAAGTTTTTTTTTTTTAATTTGACTGGATGGCAAACTAGCAAATGGGTCTCCTGATGGTAAGAGATCACCATCGCCCATAAACATCTGCAACACCAGGGATATTGCAGACGCGTTGCCAACCTAGAGGCCTAAGATGGGATACCTCACGTGCCAGTAATTTCACCGGATGTCTTACTCTCCATGCTGAAACACAACAGTGCAAGCACTGCTGCTTCACGGCAGGATTTAGCGAGCAAGATGGTGGTAGCAATCCGGGCGGACCTAGATTCAAGTAGATAGTAGATTTCAATTTCACTAGTACTCCTCTCTTTAAGAAATTGACACCAAAATAACTTAGATAAGATGTTATTATAAACCCATCACGTACAGAAAGGCACGTGCTAAAGACATTTAATAAAATTTTGGTAATTAACATTTAATAGAGACTTTGATTCGTCTCTAATGCGAGCCAATTAAAGAGTTCTCCAGATCGATTATTTTCCTCCTCTGAAACTAGCAAAGGTCGACAGCTAGTTCAGCATACTAATCTTTATCATGCTTTTATGTCTCTAAGATGATAGTATTTTATAGCTACTTTATGTATACAGGAAAAGGTCGCGGTCTCAAGCTACAGCAGCTCATTGACATGTCAGCTCAAATAGCGGCCGGTATGGCGTACTTGGAGTCCCAGAACTACATACACCGAGACTTGGCGGCACGAAACGTGCTGGTGGCAGATGCCAATATTGTCAAGATCGCTGACTTCGGACTCGCTAGGCTAATCAAGGTTAGTGAAACAGTTTCAAGTCGTAGGTGTTTCGTGTATATTTCTCTCGATTAATTTCTAAGAAAAGTACTTAGTTAGTTCTCTTATTTAGGCTTAAAAAAAAAATATTTTCGGTTTTTTGTTACTTTTACGACTGTTAGGTGTCACTAAATGATGAGGATCTGTGATTGCTCTCCAGTCTTATAGGTCGAGTCACAAGAACTGTCACTAATTAATTTAATGAGAACTTTAGCACACCATTATATTGATGTCCATTCAGCTCAGATAAATCCATCATCCATCTCGTCGTTCATTGATAGAGACCTGGAATACTTAAAGTCTACATAAAGTAACCAATTACCACTAATTATACAATCCAATGTTAATAACTAAAAATAAAATAAAAACATGTTACGAGCACACTGAAGCTGAACTAATAACAGTGAGACGCGCGTTGACAGCTGCATATATTTCTTCTTTGTCTGTGCGGCAGCTGAATTTTTGAATCATAATTTTTTTATTATAACAATTTTCAATTTTTTGCATTAAAACATGTTTTCTAATTTGTTTCAAGCAAAAAGCATCTGTTAATTAAATGATTAACCATGTAATTATACTATGTTAAATCGTTTCTTTCGTCTGTTAAGCAAAACTCGTTTATTAATCGTAAGTAATTAAAAACAAATCGCGACTTCGTCTGTGAAGAATTCGTTTATAGCGCACCCACGAAAACTTTCCGGGATAAAAAATAACCTAGGTCCTTCGCAGGGTCTCAAAATACCAAACCAAATACCATTATACCAAACCAATACCAAATTTCATCAAGCGTGAAAGCATAACACACAAGCATTTGTAATATTAGTAAGGACAATCGTGACATCCTGGCGTTAAATAGACCGTGACCTCGTATGGTGCTAATTTAATATTTATTAAATTCACAAAAGGAGACAATATGCAAAGCACTTCCAGAGCCCATGTTTCATCAGGGGAACAATAATATACCCAACAAGCATCGTCATATCTCATATCCGAACAGATCCATATCCGCAACAGGCTTCGACCGTGAAATTAAGTTGTTTTGCATTTCTTTTTTTTTCCACAGGAGGATGAATATGAGGCACGAGTAGGCGCGAGGTTCCCAATCAAGTGGACGGCTCCCGAGGCGGCCAACTACAGCAAATTTTCCATAAAATCTGACGTTTGGTCCTTCGGCATCCTACTTACCGAACTGGTTACATACGGCCGAATACCTTACCCGGGTAAGTTACAAATTTTACCCACATACTATGGTCTATTTCTGAAACCTAGATACTAAAATGACAGACTGAAATGTCAAATGTAAAACTAATGAGGCCAGCATAAAACGAACAGTGCTGGTCTATGATTTCAGTTTCCGATATAATTGTACATAATCGGTAAAACGTATATTTTATGATAACAAAAATAACATTAAAGCATTCAATATTCTACTTTCTATTATGAAAATATAAATGCACTTTTACGATAAAATCTAAGAACAGCTAAAAATACAGTGTTCTTTGATTAATTATACCGGGCTACTACGAAACTCGAAGTTCGTATCGTACCGTCCCTCTCGCTCTCGTATTAAATAGTATAAGTGTCCGAGGGACCGCACGACACGAACTTCGAGTTTCGTTGTAGCCCTGCTGACAGTGTTCATCACTTAGCGCCAACGTAAAAAATCATAACAGAGGGGCTACTACAAAACTGAAAAAACGAAGTTCGTATCGCACCGTCCCTTTCACTCGCGTATTAAATGACATAAGCGTCAGCGGGATGGCCACATACGAAGTTCGAGTTTTTCACTTCGTAGTATAGGGTCAGGCCCCTACGAAGCACTATACCCCTATACTACGAAGTGCAAAACTCGAACTTTCTTATGCCCCTCAGATATCACACAACATCATTCATGTTTTTCGTATTCAACATTCTTTACTTTACTCGTATTGTGATTGGATGTGTTCAGTGCGTTTTCTCGTGTTATGGTATTTGTGTTTTTATGGTAAGCATTGAGGAGGATCGTACTTCTAATTAATAAATTTGAAACTTAAATATCATCATCTGTAAAAAGTAGAAATATCTCCAAAACGGTCGCATTTTAATTAGACCCATTTTACCTTTTCTAGTGTCCTAAGTGCCCTACATGTTAGTACGTCACGGATCCGTTCATATCGTAATATTTTATACACATAACATAGGTACCTCCAAATCTTTCGGTGATAACCGGTTGCGGCACATCACTATTTATGAGACGCAAAAAACAGGTAACACATGAAACGTCATTTTAGTATCTCTGATTAAAAAAACAGACCATACGTCAATATACTGTTGTTTTTGATGGGAGAAAAAGTACCCGTCGCTTTTTTAATACTTGCTTTGCATCGGTAACACAGGTGTCTGCAAACATGAATTAAATTAGCTTGCATATTTGTAAACAACTCCTCACTTACGTGAAAGTAAGCAGTATCATAGTAAAACAGGAGAAGTTGGGTCACTACAAACAAAAGTACATCGCGCGGCTTAAATGTGTGCGCGCCGGTTGGCGCCGGTACGCACGCACCCGCCGCACGCACACACTGATAGTTTTCTGTAGTCAAGGGAGGCTGCGCTGCCGTCGCGCGTCGGTGCCGCACGTTTTGATTTTAGCTCGCTCGTCTTGCGCTCGCTTTGCGAGATGATCACCTTTTACGTTCGCGTACTCGTACCTACGTATTTTTTGTATTAGGTATAGTTGTAAATTAGTAGTATATAAGTGTAGTGTAATAGTTTCGTGCGGATTTTTAATGCCATGGAAAAAATGTAAACAAACTAACATTCGAGGTTAGTGCATTGAGTGAGGTCTCGCGTTAAGCGGCCCACAGCTTTAAAAACCCGGGTGTATCAAGACAATAAATCAATTATGCACACGAAAACAGTATTCTCTTTGTAAAATTTGCTAAAATATAGATTGCCATCAATAAATTAAAATATTTTATCTTGATTATCTAATACAGTTTTTTAGTGGGAAGTCGATTTCTGACTAATGTGGAAACAATAAATATCTAATTCTGCAAATATGTTTCGATAACGGCAACACCTTTGTTTACATTTTTTCCATGGGATTAAAAATCCGAGTTTACCTACCTACCTATAAACAATATAGCTATAGTATTATGTATAGGTAAACATGAGAAGTATGTACACCACTCCGCCGAATTTGTAAATAATATGTTTAAATTTAGTATAATAATAATATAGCGGCATAGAATATTGTTTGTCTAGACACAGACATAAGATAATTTTAAGTTAGCTTTCGTAGATGGTTATGGGCGGTGGTGATTTCTTACCATCAAGAGACCCACTTGCTCGTTTGCCATCGTGTCGAATAAAACAAAATTGCCGGTAGGTAATTAAACATCAACAACCCTAAGCGTCCGCGCCGGAGTAGGCAGTTAAGTCTCCTAAAGGGTCGGAGTGTGCATACTTCTCCTCTTTTACTATGGCATTATAGTCTAGAATGTACTCTTGGCTGGCTAGAAGTTTGTGATAAAAAAGAACGTGCTAGCTAAGTAGTCCGTGTAGGAATGATAATATTGGTACTCTAGCTGTGAATCATTAAATCGTAAATGAAATGAGTCATTTACGTTTATGAACGAATACAAGAGCAACGAATGTTAAAGAAGCCCCTAGTAAAATTTACGCATCTGTTTTGAGGATTTTCGTAAGTCTTGACTTTTCATAGAATCATTTCTTTTACAAGTCTTTGTTTAACTTGAAATGTTCGTATGCACTTATGTGTTTTCAGTTTGGAATCTTGTAGATGAAATTTAAACCACTTGCAATGATCTGATTGACTTGGAATTTGGTATAGAATGAGTGACAACCCAAGTATAGTCAGCAAAAATAGAATAGTTAAACAAAATGTCATCTGTTTTATTGTACGGTTATTTTACGGGCATTAATATCTGCCACAGTGAAGCAAGCAAAAATATCTGATACGCCGGCTCTAGAAATAAAATCGTATCAGATATTTATGCACGTTTTGTTGTGTCAGATATTCGTGCTGGTGACTGTATTTACGAGCAGCATGCACGTTACATGTTAAACTGACTCATAACCACGTAAGAACTTATATAATTGGTTAATTTGTCAACTAATTGACAATTGTTGTGTTAATTTCCCGCAATAAGTTGTTAATATTGTAACAGACTAAGTATTTGGAAAACACTTAAAACAGTAACAGTTTTCTCAGTTTGTGTAACACAAAGATGAATAACTGTCACTGCCACAAAGTAACTTCTAATTATTATTGTTCATATTACGAAACTTTATTAGGTATAAGAATATGTTCGTACTACGAACTTCGTAGTGTCATTAAATGTATGAGGATGAGGTAACATGAGCATTATGAAATTTCACTCATAAATAATATACATTAAAGTTCAACTGCAAAGGCTAGAGATAAAATAAGATGCTTAATTGCCAATTGACATTAGTAGACACTTAAATCGTTAGCAATTACATTTCCGTACATTTTTGAATAAATCAAAATATCATTAGTGAAAATACACCAATCAATTGACGCAGTCCCTTACTGCTTAGTTTAGAAGGCTATCCGGGCGTCAAGTTTTATTTACCTAATCATTCCCTCGTCCTTAGGTATGACGAACGCAGAGGTCCTTCATCAAGTGGAGCACGGATACCGCATGCCGTGCCCGTCCAATTGTCCGGCGCCACTCTACGAGATAATGCTCGAATGCTGGCACAAGGACCCGCTCAAACGGCCCACGTTCGAGACGCTCCAGTGGAAACTGGAGGACTTCTTCACCATGGACAACTCCGAGTACAAGGAGGCATCGGCCTACTGAGCCAGGCCTTCCCTGCCGCCCCACCGACACGCGCACGCGCACCACGTATGTATCCTGTCCTGCTTGATATACTGAGCGGCAAAAAATCTGGCCCTCAAATGTATGCAGAATCGTTAATTTTGTATGAAGGGTGGGCCAAATTTTGTGCCGCTGAGTATAGTATAATGAGCCGCTTGCCTGTCTAAAGTAAAAAAAAACAAATCGGTAAGCCCGGGTTAGGGTAGTTAATTCTCTATGTTTTAAACTACATAGGTACTTTAATCCTCGGTTAGTGGTTAACTCTGGTCCGAGCTAACCCGCCTAAAGGTAATAGAAATGTTATAGTGTGTATGAAAGTCTCAATTAACGTGTTCTTTAATTGCTTTGAATTATAAGACTTATTAGTTTCTACATGAAATTTAACAAAGATTGTGTCGAGTTAAATTACATTACTCTTATAGGTAAGGTAAATAAAGAAGCAGCGATTGGTGTCAAAACACGCAAAATGTGTATTTGATTACCATGACTTACACTAGAGCACATGTTGGGAAACGGGACAATAAAAATAATATATTCAATTCGGCACGTTATTATGGAACACGTAAGGTGCGGTGCATCTACAGTGCGAATGAGTCAGATTGAAAAATTTACATTTATTTGCATTGCTAGTAATAAACTAACACGTTAATAGATTACCCTTGAATCAGCACATGTTCTTTTTATTATGATTCCGCCCGGTCGGTTGCAACAGCTGATTTTTATTTGGTTTCAATTTTCAATCGTTGAGTTTCGCTGAATATTGGATAATTATACGGTATTGGTTTGGTTCGTTCTTTGGTAAAGTATGTGGAATATTTCCACATAAACATAATACATGCTGGAAAAATACATACCTTTGAAATGCCTGTAATTTGCATTTATGCTAATAGTTTACAGGCTAGCATCAGGTTTACAGGTACTACTACATACAAAGTTAAAATACCTATACAAACTGCAGGCGTGCGAGTTCTCAGAATTTATTTAGCATTATCAATATTGACTGTGACCGCATTATGTTCTGTATTCGGTGCAATCTACATACGGTGCACATCTTATAATATAGAACCCTAATAAGCTGTAGAATTACGAACCGTAGAAAGTCTTCAACAGTGTTTATACCAAGGGGTGAATAACCCTATGCGAAATGCTATGGGTCTCTAAAATCCCAATTTATCTATTGCCAATATAAAAGGTCAGGCTTTATACTATAGAAACTTAACAATTGGTTGTTGCTTTTAAATTTTCTTAAGTTGGACAAGCTTGTCTGATACCATTGCATTTGTAGTAACTAGTATGGAGGGATGGTTAAAATATCAACAGAGTAACATCAGTTTGATCTGCTTTAACTTATCAAGTTAAAAACAACTTAGAAGTTTGTATCGCTTGTTATTTTGGTTTGAAACAGTTACCTTAGTGACAAGGTCGATAGTCTTAGTTGCATTTTATCGTCCCTCTATTCTAATTTAACCTCTTTGAAGTAGTAGGTATTTTCGTAGAGGCTTTTCTTCACAAACTCACACTATAAATATCCGCACAGACACCGGGCCTCTACCACATGCCGCCCGAGCTGCAAATGCTGCACAACAGCACATCGATGCAACACCTGCAAATGCACCAGCTGCAAGCGCACCAAGCCAGCCTCGGGCACTTGCAGCATCCGCCCAATCTCAACCATCTCCCGGGCAACCTCGCCATGCAGGCCACCATCAACCACATGCAGGCGTTGCACCAACAAATGCAGCCGCAGGTCAATATCGCGATGCAGCAAGGCATACAGATGCCAGCGAAACCGCAAGCCGTTCGCCCGCGGCCGGGCTGTCACCACCACGGCCCGCCGCGGCATAACACCCTCGCTACCACCTATCATGGACCTTAAACTCTCTGACCCACGTTCAGATTAACTGAACTAGGTCATTTACCTTCCCGAACCAAAGGACTTTCAATTTCCATTGGTACTCATTGGCTTAGGAAGGAAGGGCTATGATGCAGCCGACGCGCCACACCGCCTAAGCGACCGAATCGACCCCGTAAATTTTAAGTAAATGGAATCTGGCACACTGCCGCGGCTGAAAAACAATGTTGCTCAAGCTCCTATCGTAACGAAGTTGAGTTTTTGAATTTACTCTGTAGCGAACTTTTTAAATCGTATTTTTAGCAGTGAAAATGCCGCGGTAATATGCTGGAATAAATAAACTGAACAGCTATGTAGAATCATTGCATGCAAGAAATGAAATCGTATTGTTATGTAAGCAATGTAATTCTTACAGCTGTGCTTGTAAAGAGAAGGCGTCTACACATATCTATACACCTGTCAATATAGAATTAAGCAAATATCAGTATGGCGGGTCCAAGTCGTAAACGATTCTGAAATAAAAACTTGCTTATATACCCACATCGTAGTCTCGCAATAGACATGTCTTGACAGATGTATAGAGAAACAAATAAGTGCGACTGTGGTCGTGCAGACCTGTTCCGAAATACATATTATAAATAAAGGTTGTTATAGCACGATTAGTCTCGAACGGCGGAGAAAATGTTAAAAATGTATTGCACGGACGCGGTACGAATTAAGCGCATGAGACGAAGCTATTTTATTTTTGCAAGATGAAGCAAGTTCGAGAATGGGTTTGCAATAACAAATGACGACGTAGACACGTAATTACTCTTCGATCGGTAATAAGTTTAGTTAGACTTTTTACGATTTCCCTAAATATTATACTTAGCTTACGTAGGTTAACTCAGTTTTCAGAGTGTCGAGTACATCTCATTAGTAGGAAGTTGATAATGTAAGACTTAAGTTCGAAAAATGTTTTCATTGTTAATATTTTTTTTTCATACTATAAGGGCTTTTTAGCATTTATTCGTGCATCAAAAGCATAACTTTTATGTGGGCGCCCCTACCAGTATAATCTATGTCCCCATTGACATTACTTCACTTGCAAGTGAATAAAGTAATTCTGTGCTTCTCGTGAAAACTCATTTTGAATCGGTGCATTCCCGGCTCTAAGACATTAATGGTTGATGATTTATTTAAATGGGAGATGAGAAAGAGGCTATTTCGTGTGTAAATAACTACAAATCGGTTTCGTCTTCGCATTATATTGGAGTGTCAGTGTCAAGCGGCCGTGTGTGCGTGCGGTCTGTAGCGAGTAAAAAACATCGGCGTGTGTGCGTTAGGAAGAAATTTAGGCTCGGCAGGGATAAATTATCATGCGTAAAGCATGTCTTTTGTAAGGATTTATGTTTTGATGAGGCGCATTAACCAATTAGGTATTTCACCTTCGTATACCATGTTTAAAGTAGTATTGATATTGGTGATAGATGCCAAATAATCCTATAAAGAACTGAATTTTATATACATATTAACTGTTCTGAGGGTATTTAGGTATTAGGAATTAATTTATGTAATTTAAATGCGATAAGCCCGTCTAAATAACGATTGATTGAAACAAAGTCATTTCATAAAACATTTCCTTCTCGTAGTTGTTTTGTCTCATATCCAATACTACTGTCGCAAATTGCATTATCTTCCTTATGAATAATAAAGTAAACTTGTTAATTATAAATGCTCAAGGATTATAGAACGTCAGATTTTATAATATTGTATCATAATATAAATCCACTAATAAAACTGATATTTTATTTGTGCCAAGACTTTTAAGTTAAGTTAAATGTTGCCACGTTATAAGTCCACGTATGTCGACCTGATTTTATTTGTTTGTATTCAGCTTCTTACTTTATTATAAGTAAGCTGATTGGCCTAAGTAAATAAGTATTTTTGAATGTGTAGGTTTTGTATCCTAACGTATTAGATTTAACTTACAATATATGTATACTACGTAATGTCAACGAAGAATAATAACATCGGACATTAATTCTCATTCGTTGAAACTGCACATTTTGTTTGAAATGTTACAGTAAGTGTGTGCAATATTTTTGTTGAATCCCGGTGCTTTTTATAATGTACGTTTAGCTGCGACTCATTATTTGCAGACGAACCGTTGACATCCTCAGAACAATTAACAGAAGCGTAGTTGTTTATGAAAGCTTGAACATTATTGAATATTTGACGATAATTCCAAACCTAATATCACTTAAATAGTCCCAATATTTTTTCTATACACCGTTCTGTTCACTCTCACTGTTCGATATCCTAATATATCGTTGGTCAGATAATCTGGACATGGTTCCGTACTATTTATATGATATTAGTTAGTTGGTATTAAACGGTATGCTGACTCGACCATTCCAATCCAATCGCAATAGTTAATACAAAAATAGTGACATAATTGAGACATTTATATCGCGGTAAAATTGTAATGCAACTGTCGCACAAATAACTTAAATGTTTTTCCTACTAATAAGGTGCCTGAAATTGCATTTTGTGTCACAAAATATTCTACTTCATACTGCACTGTGGATAAAGCACTTTGTGAATAGAAATGAAACGTTTTTATAGATCGGTCAGTGTTCAAGGCATCTAGATAAAATAAGTAAGTAGCGAATAAACAGAGTTGTTCCAACTTATTTTGCTGTTAACTATGAAATCCAACACGAGTGTTTAAAATCTCCTGTCTTATTTCGATAATTTATTTTTATACTCTAAAACCATTTATAGCTGTATAAAATTTGCTTTAGGCGTAAATGCTTTATTTGAATCAAGTTTTGCTGTCAGTTTCTAGAGCAATATTATTTATAAACTGTATTTGTATTCTATTATTAGTTAGTCAATTTTTAAGTACTAGTACTTTCTTATACAATGGCGCCATCACAATTATTACGGAAAAGATCAATAAGATTCGTAGGCTAAGCTATTTGAAGGATATGCGTGTTAGATTTGTTTAATTAGATCTATTGTAAGTAATTGTTGCCGCGTTTAATGGCGTTTATACGAGCTGCGCAGTCGTCTGCCCACAGCCAATGTAAACGCGTTGGTGACTAGAAAGTGAAGTCATAAAATTTCAAGTGCGACTGATGTTAGTTGATACTGTTTGACACGTGAACTAAGGTCTTATTACCTCCGAGTATCAATTAAATATTTTAAGTTTCTCTTATGTATGGTTATGATTATTATATTTCACTTATTTGTATAGATTTTTTTAACACAACAATAAATATTATAAATGTGGAATATGCTTTGTTTTATTTTTCACCAGAATAAATATACAACACAATGTCAACACACCATAAATAACAAACGATGTTCATAACGCCCGCCTTTGATAATACATTGGTATTTGTTTCAGTAAGTACTCAATTTTGTATAAGTTACTGCGGTGCCTGTAACACCAGTGGGTATAAAACACAATAATGGCAATTCAATCTGTTATATTTCTCAATCTATCACACACTGCTCTTATTCGAGAAATTTCTTCATAACTAAAAACATTCTCCTTCTCGGAGCAAAGCAAAGAAGAATCTGTTTCCAAACGGGATATAATATCTGCAGTACGATGTACCATTGTTAATTTCGCCTTCTTACTGGCCGGTTGATCGTAGTCAGTTTCTCCTCCAAATAATGAATCTATATCAGCAAAATCGAAATTGTTGCTATTTTCTTTTAATTCTTTAGAGCATCCGGAACTGCTGAGTTCAACAATTTGTGCGTTTTCAACGCATTTATGGGCATACACGCTTTTATGAGAACTCTCTTCGGATGTCAAATTATTTCTCCAGTGTTTCGTTTCCTGAGAACTGGCTTGAAGAAGCAATGCGTATTTTTCTTGTAAAGAATTGTCCACACTAGATATTAAAGAAACCACATACTCGAAGTTTTCATGGTTTGAAAAATGTTTCAAAGATTTCAAAAGAGCATTTTTTATGATGGTATCTTTATTTTGCAAAATACTGCAGTATGCTTGCATAGTAAGTTGTTCTAATTGGCTTTTATCTTCATTGGCAATTTGAAGGGAAATTTGACATAAAAGATCTAGCAATACTAAGTGTAGTTCAGTGTTTCCGAGTTGGGCTATGTTTGCCATCACATGTAGAATCTGAAAGTAATGAATTCTTTAATTTTCTGGGGACCCATCTTACAATTAAAATGCACTTAGCAAGTCAAGTAATTCAGGTAGGTACAGTCAGCAACAAAAACACATTTGAAGTGTCAAAAATATGTATACTTACAGGACTTTATTGCCTGAACATTATGGTCGTGTATACATACTTTTTGCACTTTGGCTGTACAAATATGCACTTTGGCTGTTTGTTGCTGACTGTGCAAATATAGGTAGAACTAACAACTAACTAGTGCATACAGTTAACTACAAAAAAATCGATATGGCCAAAATTACAAATACATACGTGACTTTATTGATATTACATTAAAAGGTCGTGTATAAATATTTTTGTAACTTTGACCGTATCGATATCTTTGTAGTTGCTTGTACAAGCAAGTCTGGTTTTAAGTCCGACGCAAAAAGGGGTATAAACACAAAACATGTATTTGTATTTGTTTATCAACTTGAAAGTGTTGTCTATTGCTCAAAGAAATCTAAGTTTTTATAAAAGGGTCAAACAGTATCCAAACACGTTTCTCCTGACTATACGCGCCGAGCGTGCTAAACTGCACCAAATCGCCCGATAATTTTGACTGCTTGCATACGGCAATAGTGCACACGCCACCAGATGAAAATTTAATAAAATGTTGTTTTTATAAAATCTCTAATTTTTTAAAGTTCTAGTTTGGTTGCATTGGATCGATTCCAGTGTAAGCAGTTGGTAGTTTACGCAGTAGCGCGCCACCAGCACTATACTCCATTTACTTTAACCTTTGAAACTTAACGGTAAACTTTGCATTTGTTTTTAAATGAAACAACGAAACTACCTATTTAAAATTGTGTTAACTTCTATAATTAAAACAATAAATACCGCTTATATAATGTACATGTAGGTATTTTTAGTCCATTTGTGTTCGAAATACCGAGAAACGTGTGTTAGGTACCTACAATTTGACTGTTAATTCAAACCTTAAATTAAACGGAGTATAGCGCTGCCTAACCTGCGCCTAATCAATACCCTTCAGACGCCATAATTTGGAACATAGCATTCTATACTAAGAGAAAATGAAAATACCTTGGCGAGAGCTTCAGTATCTTTAAACAGTCGTTTCATAGCTTTGGTTAAAGCACCTAATGCTTCAATGTGTTCTAAATACCAAAGCCAGCCTTTATCCATCTGGCCCTGACTCAGTAACATTCTGCTCTTCGGACAACTCTTCACCCACACCTTTACTACGTAGTCTTCGAAGGTTTCGTCTCCATCCACAAATCTACAAGTAGCTGCCGCTTTCATCAGTCTGTTCTGGAAGTATTATATTGGTAAGAAGTAAGGTAAGAGTAAGTATTTTATCTAAAGGATTTTCCACGCTTTAATTTGGTCCATAGTGTAAAAATTTAATTTAGCTATCAAAGATCGTGCAAGTGAGAAGGAGAGGAATGGGGCATAATTAACCTGTTCCCGTAACTAGTAATTAGCTGTTAACATATGCATGTAGTACTTACCATGTGCCCAATGTCATCTTCACTCTGCAAACTTGATGAGAGAAAATTTTCGAATTTCGAAATTAATTCATTGATAGTATCCTCAATGACTTTTTCTTGAACTTCGGGAGCTGTATTTTTGATTTGGATAGGAGTCCAAACGGCTAAGTTATATCTATTATTAAGTCTTATTTTATCTTCAGTTTTCATAGCATCGAATAATCGAGCTATAGTGTAACTAAGATGTACTTTTTGTGGAGAATCCTGGAACATCATGTTTTTTTCCAATTTTTGATGGGATTTGCATAAGAATACAAATTGTTCGATGAGTAGCTGGCGATTGTATCTGTAAACAAAAGAATATATGCTTGGAGCATTGATAAAACCAATTTCTAAGTCAACTTAGAAAAATATCTGAGAATTGACGAATTAGACAGACTGGACATTCAGTCAGGTAATTGGACCTAGGTGAACGAACCCACGTCAGATAGTCATTAAAAAAGCTGTTTCCATACAAATGAATTGTAACCGAAAAACCTACAAGATGCTTCCGATTGTCCTAGAAGCTTGAAATTTGGTATGAAAGTAACTTATAGCAAATCCAATAAGAAAAGTCTAAAAATCTTAGCTTGTAGTCAGTCTATGTTGATCTATAATGAATGACCACACTGCGTACATTTTGCTTAGAAAAGGAAGGGGTGCTAAAACTGAATATTCATAGATACAGATAGCGCGCGAGTTGAATGCAGAGCTCAGGAATGCGTTTATGTTGCGACCTTATTAGAATTAATTATGACTAAGTATGTCGATAAATTTGTAAAAGAAATGTTATTTTAATTTTAACATTTTTTTTTTTTACTTTTACGCTTTAAACACATAATTATTGTATATAAACAGGATTTAGCATGTAACCTTTTATTTGTTTCATCCATCGTGGTCGCAACGTGACTCAAAACGATGGATGTAACTCGATTAACCTTCAACATAATCAAGGACAGCGCTACACTATAGGCGACTGAGGCGAGGCGTGTGGATAGCGGGGGGAGAGGCTCCCACTCTTCACCTCAGGCCCCGACTGCACTCAACTCGCGCGCTATCTGTACCTACAAATATGTATGGAACCATCTTGGCTGGGTTTTTTTTAATTAAAGTTTGTCTTTGTATTGTTGCCTGTCAACTATCCTATTCCAACTTAAAAAAATCTTATAGGTTTTATGGCTGTTTAGCATTGCGGTATCGCGGGGGAGGACAAAATGGAATGACAGATCTTACCTAGACATCGCGACCCACAAGTCCGAAGCGAATAAGGCACTCCAGCTATCAGTTCCCAGCAATGTTTCATACAAGATTCCTTCCAGCAATGAATACTCGTCCAAACTCAATGTGGAAGCAAGGGCTATTGTATGAACGAGAACGTGCTCATACAACCCGTAAGTATGTTGCCTAGATATTGCTGTGAATTTAAGCCCTAGATTGAACCAAACATTGCCTGAAAATATTACAAACGCACTCATTCATAAGGTTATTATTTATATGAGTTTGACAATTCGTTATACTAGATGTTGATCAGGAAAATAAAGTTAGCAAATTATTAATTATAAAAAATAAAATAAATAAATCATGAGACAAGTGATACCGATTGACCTAGTCTCAAAGAAGCAAAACTTGTACAGTTAAGGAAACTGAATAACGAACCTAGGTGGAACCTTTTCATAATCAGTTTTGCTATGACTTCTTTGACAAATGTGTGGGATGTCATGACTCATGACATTAGTAGCACAAAGTGCACTGGTATACATGATTCAGTTTCCTCGACTGTGCCTACTATAGCGCAATGGATAAATATAGCCCCTCCCTACCTTAAGTACCTAGTTTCATTCTAAATTTTAAAGCTAAGTTATTTTAAATCAAGATTTTACTTACCTTTAGGTACTATGTTAAAAAGGCAGAGGATAAATTTATGCTTAAATTTATTCAGTGTGTCGTCGTTTTTACTAAGCAACTTTTCAATTACAGACGTAACTAAGACAAAAAATGCTCCCAACATTTCATCTTTGTCACTCGATGCATCAATATCATATTGAAGACAACACTAAAACAAAATTAAGTACACAATGTATTATATGTACATATAAGCATATCATGGTAATTAATTTAAATTCCATGCCTAATAAAATACCTCTATGAACATATCTTGTGAAACAATATCTGCTAAAAGTACGTCTGAAACACTAGTAACTATATTTGTTAGTTGATGAATGAACTGAGTTGTTTTCTTGTGTTTCAATTCCAGATACGGATCACTGTTCCTGAAAAAAAAAACTGTTAATTAACAGCAGACACAACACCGGCTCTAGCCCATCATTAAGGTAGAGCGGGATTGTCTACACAGCTTCGGCGCCTCTCAAAAAGTTTTCTAATATGAATAGTCCATTTGCATAAAAATATTCCCACAGGAAAACAATAGATAGACAAACACTATGTAGAGACGATGCCCAGATTAAACCTAGTTCAGACTTAAACAAAAAAAAAGGATTAAAGACTCACTTGATTATAAAAAGAAATAGTTCCAAAACATTTACGTAGCTTTCTGGTGAAGCACACTTGAAAATGCCACAAAGCTTCAACAAAATCTTTATCGTGAAACTGGCTACCTTCAGTGATCTTAGCACAATTTTATCTTCTTCATTTGCCTGCAATTTTTTTTTTAAGTTTATAGAAATCTGGGCAGGTTTGCAAGACGACGAGTTTCCCGCTAAGAGTTGTGGCGTCCTAAATTAATCTGGCGAAAGGGGTTGGCAACCCCAACACAATAGATTGTTTGTTTGTTTATACTATCTATTATTTATACTCTAGTAGGAAGTAGTATTAAATATAGTCAAGTCAAGTAGTCAATAAAATCAATCTATCTGATTCTGCTGTGTGTATAACAAAGCATTGTTAACCAAATGCAATACCAAGTTTTTGTTTTAGTCCTGACAGATGAATTGAAAATCTGCAATTTTCCAAAATTCCAACAACTACATTTTGGTCTTCATTTACATTATTATTATGTGAAATAGTTAACTTTTTTATAATATAAGTATTCTACAATACTTGAAAAAGACTTAATTTTCCTGAGTCCCAACTTCTTCCTTCTTCTGATCCTAACTTTTCCATTATAATATTAATAGGAAAAATAAAAAATAAAAAATGCAAGTAAACAAAGCAAGGACCTAGTGGCCTTGGCCCTTAAGATCAACTTGACCCATAAAAAAAATATTAATAAGAATACCTCTACTGCAGTGCTGATGTTTTTAACAGTCATATTACAAAGGACTTTGGAACAGTCCTGAAATATCATTTTGTCACTCAAAAATCTGGAATGATTTTCACAAATCATAGTATATGCTTTCCATTGTTCAGCCATGGTCTTTACGTCAAGACTTTGAACTATCTCTCCAATGGCTAAGTTAATGTCTAGTGCTGGAAAGAAAATTGTATGTAAAATAATCAAGCGCAAAAATATGTACTGCCCATTGCGACGCAAAGTTTGGGAACCCCTGGCCTCTGTGCCACAAAAGTTACAAGTGCGACAATTTGACGAAATTGTTAAGTTCTCTTAGTAGTGTTACAATGTTGTCAAATTGTAGCACTTATAAATTTTGTGGCATGTACAGTCACCAGCACCAATATCTGACACAACAAGCCTGCATGAATATCTGATACAACTCTATTTCTAGGGCCGGAAGGATGTGTCAGATATTTTTGCACGCTCCACTGTGTCAGATATTAATGCTGGTGACTGTACAGGGAGCTTGTCTATTCTTTAAGGTCTCTACTAGAGATGGGACAAAATTCGTTCTACATTCGGTTTAAACTTTAACTGAATTTCGGCACTAGAAAAAAAGAATCTACTTGTACTATTTTGACTGAAATTAAAAGAAAGCATGTCTGTCATTTCAGTAAAATATGCAACAAAAATTAAATAAACTTAATACCTATTCTTTTAATAAACGTCTTGATTACAATTTATAAATTAAATAAAAAAAGTTTTTGGTTAACAATTTTCACAAACTGAACATTGATATTTGTTTTAATTATTAAAAGGTGTTTTCAACAATCAAATCTAACAATCTCTTCTTATCTTTCTACTCATATTTAAAATTTACTAGAGGCAGATTATTGAACCGCAGTTCGGCCGAATTTAGTATTTGGTTCAAACCACATTTGGCCCATCTTTAGTCTCTACCCACTGCACCGTATCACAACAAAAAAAACCTAAGAAAACACAACATTATCTAGATTGCCGTCTGCCAACTGGATATGGATGTTTCATGCCAAATACCCAACAGCAGAAAACAGGCCTTTTCTCAAGAGTGATGAAAAATAATTTGATATTCTTCATTATGGGAGAAAGATGTTTTTGTGGCTATTGAGGATAGAGACATGTTATTATCATCATCGTCTGCTGGATTTACTGTAAAAATGGTTGAAAATGTATTGCTGTGCAATCTTGCAAATCTTCCGATATTGCACATAATTTTGCATGCAAGATTAATCTTGCAAAATTGATGCAAGACCTCGGTATTTCCAGATCTCGGAATACCGAAATTGCACTCCCTAATTCCCACTACAGTCACGGCACAATATGGTGTAATGAGCAGATGTTTAAAACAATAACAGTATAAATACCTTTGATAAGTACATCTTGTTCTTCATCTTCATTTAAATCAAAAATAAAATGCCTCTCCATTACCATTAAGTAAGTCAACTGTAGCTCATGACATGTTTTAAACAACTTCTTTAACTGCCTTTCAACATGTCTTAAATGCTTTCCATAGAGTGTTTCACTGAAAATACACATATAATAGGAAAATGTAATACATTATACCTAAAGCCATCCACGAAGACGCGTGATTTTGTCAAAATTAGCCATTAACAACATTGTAATAAGAACCATGGCATGCATCATAGTGAATGACTCTATCAATATTCATGTAATTAACAGAGAGAAAAATTTAAATATTTACCAACACATATACACACACACAATACACAAAAAAGTACAATAGAAAGAAAAAATAAATATCAAGAACATCAAAATAATAATATAAGGCATAAGTTGCAGCACTGTTTTTCAGTGGGACCCAACAGTGAAATCTAATTTATCAAAATTGTCTTACCTATCCCTGCAATGTGTAAAAACTGCCATTACAATGTTTCCCGTTGTAACTGGAAAAGTCTTCAAAGTGCAGCAGGATATGGTAACCGACTCCACCAATGTTTTGATGTAATCTGACAACATTTGGAGCAGGCAGACTGCATGCTCCATATACACTATCAATGTTTGAAAGTGTACTTCTGGGTCCAATAATACACCAAGTATCAGGTCAAGGCTCTAAAAAGTAATGAAAGAGGATAATATTAATACCAGGATGAGCATAAAAAACTCATAATGCAAAACCAAACATTAACCAAGAGGACATGATTAAAATGTAGTTACCTGAGAAATGCAAGAACTGCAATCTTCTAAAATAGGAGTGAAATTCGATAACGAATCTGGTATTTTATTTTGAAGGCTTTCAGTTAAAGACTTCTTTGTTTTCAACATTAATACATCGTAAGGCACAGTGCTGATCTGCTATGATTTAGTCAAGGAAGTTGAAAAACACAGTTCGATATTTTTTTGAAATTGAATAGCCAAAACACAAAAAAAGGATACATTTTCAGGACTATTGAATGAATAGTCTATGCTATTTGATAAAAAATCAGAGCTCTGTGAATCGTCCATTACGATATTTTTTATTTAATAAATTCTCAATTCAATTCTGCAAAATACAGACAGATATTGATTGGATTGATTGAATCGAACGATTTTTTTAGTTAGACCCTAGATCTGCAACCCGCCAAATTAAACGTCATTAACGTCAGTCAGCAGGGCTACTATGAAACTCGAAACTCGAAGTTCGTGTAGTGCGGTCCCTCTGACACTCACACTATTTTATACGAGGGCGAGATCACGGTACGATGTCGTCGGCCACACGCAGTCGCTCGTCGCATGTTTGCAGCGATAAATCTGGTCACAATATTGTGATTTTATGTGTAGCGGCAGACAAGATAGCTTTTTGCTGAAATGATCTTGTCTTGGAAGTCTATTCACTACGTTGCAATCGGTGCACCGTCTAAAAGTTGCAACACTAGAAGACTGCGACTAGCACTCGTAAAGTAGACTATTAATAGCTATACGTAGGATTATATACATCAATGGTACTAGTTAGGAAAATGCAGACGGCGCTTCAAAACAGTCTGCATGAATCGCTCATATTATACTACTCTTTGAGTTAGACCCTAGATCTGCATTAAACGTCATTAACGTCAGTCAGCAGGGCTACTAAAACTCGAAACTCGAAGTTCGTGTACGGTCCCTCTGACATATTTTGAGTACGATACGAACTTCGAGTTTAGAATTTCATAGTAGCCCAGCAGGTGCGGCCACACGCAGTCGCTCGTCGCATGTTTGCAGCGATAAATCTGGTCACGTGACCCCATTTTTGAGTGTGATTTTAAATTTCCCGCGAGCCCGCGACTGAAAAAGTAGCGGCAGACAAGATAGCTTTTTGCTGAAATGATCTTGGTCTTGGAAGCTGATTTCTTAATCTCATTTAGTAGCAGTACGACCGGTCAACGTAGTACAAAAAATACTCGCACTAAGTATATGGTATAAAGTAGGTTCACATACTTCGAATGACAGTTTCCTCAACCCTGTTCCCACTTTCTTCTTTCCTGTATCGCCCAAGCAGTACAGACCATAGAGTACCTTTAAATGACAAATAAAACTGCCATCCACCATTTTTAATTTTTTCCATTGCAGTTTCAAAATTGATAGAGTGAAGTTTTACATTTTTTTGCAAACATGTACAATAAGTGCTGTGTTGTGGGTTGTAATAGTATACGAAAGGACTTCAATTTCTATAGATTTCAAAACTATGAGATGAGACTCGAAAAGTGGTTGGAGTTTAATAAAAATAAACTCAGTTTATTAATTGTGAACAATTGCGGAGCATGAACTTTCAAGGACTTAACAAGCAATTCTTGTGTTAAAAGCATTTTGAGAAAATATTCTTCGCATCAACACACGTGCGATCTCGTCTACGTACTGAGGTTGAGATTGTGGTTGTGATTTGTGGTTTATCAAAAATACGCTTTGTATAATAGTATATTATTGCGTACATTCAGTAGGCAGCGCTAGTGCTGGTGGCGCGCTGCTTTGGCGCAAACTACGAACTGCCTACCCTGGAATCGACCCAATGCACATCAATTAAAATGTAAATACAATAAGAAATTATTTTAAAAAATAATGTATTTTTTTTATTTCTACTCGATTATAATTATAATTCTAAATGCAAATTGTGCATCCAAGGCCTACGGAGGCCTAAAAATATTTTTGGCATTATATGCAATGCCATTGCCGCAGTGCTGCAAAATTTTAAAAAAACGACCTGTCATATTCATTATGTGAGGCGTCTTTGAAGCGAAAATATCTGTAGGAAGTGATCTGTCTGAACGTTAGTTCTCTGTATAATTTGTTGTAGCAGTCGTGGCAGTGGTACAAATAAAATAAATTGGAGTGAATGACAAAAAACCAGTGTTTTAGCCGAAATAGAAGAAGTTTTTTTTTCAGCTATAAAAAGCTCAACATTTTCAGCTTTATTAGGGTGCGGCCACAAGCAGTCGCACATCGCTCGTTTCCAACGTCAAATCTGGTCACGTGACATGTAGCGATAAAGGTGAAAAATATGTTGAGCTTTATCGCTGGAAAAAAAACCTGTTCAATTTCGGCAAAAACACTGTTCTTTTTTTTCATTCACTCCAATTTCTTTTATTTGTACCACTGCCACGACTGCTACTAAATGAGATTAAGAAATCAGCTTCCAAGACCTTCTATGGGGAAGTACCCGCTACAAAGACGGGAATTCCTCCAGCCCATTGGACGCGTTCAGCAAAGTTAAAAGAATATTAGTACCTCGTAAAAAGTCTAGATGGCTGTAGTGTTTTAATCTTGATGAAATTATGTAGGTACTAGGTAAGAACATTTTTGAAATCTTGTTTAGGATATGATCAGGGGAACGCGGAGGCATTTGCCCCCCCCCCCCCCAAGACCGGTGGCCCGAGGCGGGCAGCCCCTTCCGCCCCCCTGTTAGTCCGCCACGGACGCCGTAAGTACGTTAAACACACTACAGCCGGGAAGCCGGGATAGTAGTAATTTCTTTACGAGTGTGAAGTTAGCAGCCTAAAGTTAGCAGCCTAAGATAACCCGACCAAATGAAAAAGTCCATGTTTCGAACTGCATTAAATCATTAAAAAATGTAATTAAAAGGACGGAAGATAAGAAATAAAAAAATGGCGCCATTCCTAAAGCCCAAATACAACAAAAACCAAATAAAAACCATTATTTAAAAATTAAAATTATTGCATAAAGTTTAGGCTGCTGCATGTGTGAAGTTAGCAGCCTAAACTTTATGCAATAATTTTGGTAATATAAAGATGAATCTCTAGATTACACTGTATAACTAGTATCAAATTAAACGTAATTAGATGCGCTTTTGAATGAATCTGTAATGGTTCATATTGAAAAAACAAGACTTTAAAATCGTCAGCAGCCAAAAAAGTAGGTAAGTACCAAGATATTTTTGATTTGCAATGCTGAAGATGTCGAGATTACACTAAATGCTTAGCACAGAAATAAACCTTACTAGATGCTCTTTCGAATAAATGAATAACAGTTTATATTGAAAGAACAAGAAACCCTTTAATTTAACTAATAAAATTTAGGCTGCTAACTTCACACATGCAACTTTATGCAACATTTTTGGTAATTTAAAGATGAAGCTCTCTAGATTACACTCTATTACTAGTATCAAATTAAACGTAATTAAATGCGCTTTTAAATTCAAACTGTATAATTAATTATTTTTTGAAAGGTACTTATTATATAATGAATTTTACATGTTAATTAATAAATTAAAGTTTGATACAGGATATTTACATGTTTCTGTTCCAAGTTATGCTCTCAAACTCGATGTACACTTTTCTGCGCACGTGAAATTTGACTATCAGTTACATAAAACTACAGATGTGCAAGTTGCAGAAAGTTTCCAAAAAGTTGAAAAGTTCTCGGAAATTTCTGGAAATTTTCACAAGATATATACGAAATTCAAATTTAATAAACGGAAAGTTTCAATTCCCATACAAAATTGTGAGAAGTTTCCAAATTTTCCTATTTATATGAAAAATTTCGCAATATTGGAGTTTGCTTTGGCACATCAGCTGGGTTACTACGAAACTCAAAACTCGAAGTTCGTGTCGTGCGGTACCTTTGACACATACTATTTAATACGAGAGCGAGAGGGACGATACGATACGAACTTCGAGTTTAGAGTTTCGTAGTAGCCCAGCTGTACAATTACATCATTTATTCACAACACAAGATACAACAATATGATAGGAAACAAAATAAATAAAAACTACATATACCTAACTTTAAAAAGAAAACAAAAAAATATAGTTTTCATATGAAATTATAAGTAGAGTCATTCACGATGACGCGTACCGTGGTTTTTATTACAATGTGGCACTAGGTATAATTTCTAATTTTAAAATAGTTTTATCAGTTTCACGGTTGCATAGGCTAAGTATCTTTTTGTTATCCCTGAAAGGTAGAATTAAAAAAAATAGTAGAATAGTCAAAGAGTCCGAAGTCAGCTTTTGTAAGAAAAGGCAATACTTAAAATAATAACAAAAAAGTGAAATGGTAATAAAAAAATATATAATTATTATTGATTTCCATTTATTTTTATCAGACATTAGAATGAATTTATTTTTGACTTGAGACATGAGATGATTTTATTGTAGTTAGCCTCATGCTCATGTTGGACAGGTGCAAAAGTAAGAAAAAAACTGTCATGTTGACAGTGACAGCAGAACTACTACGAAACTCAAAACTCGAAGTTCGTGTCGTGCGGTCCCTCTGACACTTATACTGTTGAATATGTGAGCGAGAGAGACGGTACCATACGTACTTCGAGTTTTGAGTTTCGTAGTAGCCCTGCAGTACCTGTCAATGTCAATTGCATTGCATGCAGCACTATAATAAAATTACATGTGGTGGACCGGCGCGGATGGTCGCACGCGTTGTTTCGTTTCAAAAGTTTTTATTGTTTAATATATCGCTTATATTCATGGGCACAGATCATGTATGATGACATATCTCTGGCCCTTAGGGGGCTAGCCCAAGAAACTACGACTTCCGGACTGAACAAGACCATTTATGATGTTGTTGTGGTTAGTTTATTGATAGTAATTCGTTAATACCACATCTGCTGCTTTATACCACAGAAACCAAATTAATAGACATCTACAGAAACCGTTGCACCCACATTGTGAAATATACTATTTCTTAACGATCGTTTATACCCTTAAAAACTTAAAAAATAAAATGTCAACTCTTATTACTTTTTGTTTTGCTTATTATATTTCAGCCATTATTAAGCAAACCTGATGGTCTTGAAGAGGCAATCAAAGTATTATCAGAATATGTCTTGAAGTTTGAAGATGCAAAACTATTCAGAAAATACTTGTCAAACATTCTTCTGGCTCTGGTTTCTGTGAAAGTGCCTTTAAAGCCTGTTTTCTCGAACACCAACTATGGCATGTGCACAGACACTGAAAAGAATAACCATCTGGAATATTCCATAATCTTGGCATTGATGAGTGATCATCCTGATGTATTACAGTAAGTAGATCTACTGATATTATAAATTAGAAACTGAAAAATGTTTTTTACTCAATTATGCAATAACGTCTGAACTGATTTAGATAAAATTTGGTGTAGAGTTCAATTAAATTCTGATGAAGGGCATAGGATAGTTTTAACAAGGAATGCACATCCCTGCAGAATGACGATAAACAAATTGTTCACTGTCAAAGTCATGGGCAACAGCTAGTTATTTCAGTATGCTTTTCAGCAAAGGCCTCCTCTGTGCCTTTCATTGGTATTTTGCATTTGCAACCCTTCTTCGATTCATACTCAAAGTAATAAGACAGATACCTGAATTGAAAAATGCGCTTAGCAAACTTACATGGTTTTTAGACCTTAAGGCTTCACACACGAAAAAAGCTTTTCCACATTACCTACTTATAGGGTGTTTTTTTTTTTAAAACTAGTTAACCACTTTTTCCATGTGATTACTAAATAGACCTATGCATAAAGAAAATTTTGAACAAAAAAGTAAAACTGACTCCAAAAAAATAAAAAAATAATGATAAATGGAACCAACCGGGTTGTGCTGAGTCACCGACTTCGAGCTAGTAGATACTTACCTAGAAAAATATTTTCGAGGGTTTTGTAGTTGGTTCCATTATTTGTTATTTTTTTGGAGTCAGTTTTACTTTTTTGTTCAAAAATTTCTTTGTTTCTCACTTTTTAGTGATTCATAGCCAAAGACCATCTCACAATGATTCCATTAAGCCCAAACACGGCTTAGGTATGTTGTTTTATACAAGAGTTCCATTGCCTACCTTCCAGCTTCAGCATCAGATCAGTTGGAAAGAATCAACTTAAAGTTCCTTTTTGTCTGGTCACATTCCACTAAACAGTTTTTTGAATTTGATGAGAGTTGTTCAATCATCTTTGTGTATAGGTTGTAATAAAACTGAAGCCCTAATTCATTTTCTTTTGGAATGTGATCAGAATAAGGACATCAGAGACAGGTATTTGGATGGTATGGGCTTGTTCAATGGAGGTGTAAATGTAATTCTAAGTCGACCGCTTTCAGAAGAAGCGATGCTGATTTACAGGTTCATTAGACCGGCCTTTGCATCCAGAGACGTGGCTTCAGTGCAAGGGAGAGCGTAAAATTTGTGGTGTATATAACTGAGGCTCCACATGAGACTGACATAGTCATATTTGGTGTACTAAAGCCTCGTTAAAATACTAGATAAAAAAAAAGTTCCATTTTTAGTTGCTTATGTGTGTGTTGTATCGTTTATACACGAGTGAGCATTACTTAGCTTTGACGAGTTCCATTGGTCATCTACGGTTTTCTTCATCAGGTCCAGTTTACCAAATGATACTTTCTGAATGTAAATGCTTATTTTAATGCTAAAAATGCCAAAATCGCCATAGGTGTACCTATAAAATTTGAGGTTGCCCTCGATTTCCATAGGATCCCATCATCAGATCTTGACTTGGTGACAATGGGACCACCTCAGAAGAGTACCCTTTCAAATAAAAAAAGAATTTTGAAACTCGGTCTACAATTGACTGAGTAATCGGTGAACATACATTAAAAAAAAAAATACTAACATTGGAACATAGAACCTCCTCCTTTTTTGAAGTCAGTTAAAAATTCCAGGTTAAGCTAAGCCACAGTGACAGATGGACAGTTATGGCGAAACTATAAGGGTTCCTTGTAGGACTATGGAATCCTAATAAAGTTCCTATAGTGATAAGTGAATTCTGAGTAGTCTCTCAAGGCTGGCTGATTGTAATGTGATGAAATTAAAATTTAGAATACATCTTCATCCTTACATGTTATATGACACATTAAGAGTTATTAGCCAATGATTACAAAGTTACAATATTTGAAGAATATAGGAGGAAACTAATCCTTGTTTACAATTTCAGATATGCCCTTAAATATTTTGAAATCAATCCCGTGGCACCATTTGAAGCCTTCATACACCATGAAGACTCATACAATGTGGCTCCGAAGAAGCGAAGACTATTGGAATTCAGGCAGAAAATAACAGACCACCACATAGTGCAGTGTTGCTACACTCTGCTACATAAAATGCCTAACAAGTTCTCATCTAAATGGGACTGGACTATGTTTGTGACGAATTTCAGTAGTCACGAAGATGCTAGCATACGATGGTATGTTATTAACACCTTTATATCAATTTGTTACTATGTACACAAATCATGCATGCTGATTCTTACCCCCTTCCCATGGTCATATTAACTTTAAATTCACACACAAAATCATAAGAATTAGACTGCAGCAGTCTTTTACTAGTACCCAGCGACTTTTAGTAGGAACGTAGGTATCTAAAGTAGGTAAGTCATCTTCAAATTTTGAAAGCTTTTATTAAAAATATATTTTTTAACATAAACTTATTCTTTCAGGATGGTCAAAGAATGTATGGTTATTCTAACAAACATGACAGAGCATCAGTCAAGAATCCTATCCAAAAGTCTGAATGTATCTAACCAAGATACAAGTCATGAATCTTATGTGTTTGAGACTGAGATACATACAACTGAACACATAGTTAAAGATGATAATTTGAGCCAATGCGGTGTGGTCAATATTGATGGTATCATGCTTCCACTGTATGATAAGAATAATGTTGTTCATAGCAATTTGGTGCCTGTTAAGTCAACAGTGAATAACTTGAGGAGCTTAGCATTGGCTGTTGCGTCAGGTAAGTACATTATTTTTTTTCTTTCAGCGGTTTATTTATAACCCCAATGAGAAATTACTGCAATTAAAAAGGAAAACTTCTTCAAATATCCATTTCTTTAAATGACTACTTTAAATTCCATTTGATTGAACACTAGTGTAGTAGTAATAACTTAAGCTGGGCGTGGAGCTTAGCCGACCACTGACGCGGCGCGCGCTCTTCGCTCGCTCGACTCGCGCGTTGTGGTCGCAGTTGTAACTAACAATGCTCATCGTTTCACTCGTCGTCGTACCTAATTCTGGAACGTAAATTGATTGATTATTTGTATGAGGATCATCTTAAATAAGTGAATGAGTCTAAATGTATCAGAAAAAGCCAATTTATATAAATTATTGATGCTCATTTAAAAAAGTGAAGTTATTATTATGAGGCTGTTCAGGTAACACTTTGTTTACACTGTTTTGTATGGAACAACGTCCAATATGAAACAGATCATGCATCCGACAAGAAGGAATATAGTATTGCGTGTATGTTGAGAAGAGTTGTTTAAATATATATATTTTTAATTTTCAACAGGCAAAGCAGTGTCACTGCTAGGACCAGTGGGGTCTGGTAAGACGTGCTTAGTAGAACATTTGGCGGCAGTAACTGGAAGGAAAGGTGTCGCTTTCAAGAAAGTTCAATTAGGTGATCAGACAGACTCAAGAATGTTACTTGGCTCCCACCATTGCACTGATGTTCCTGGAGAATTTGTTTGGCGGGCGGGAGTTTTAACTGAGGTATGTGAACTTGCAAGAAGGCATCATAGCTCATTGAAGTGGCAATGGGCAGGCCATATAGCATGGAAAACAAATGGCCGTTGGGGCCGAAAAGCTCTCGAATGGAGACCACGGAAAAATATTGCAAAAAAAATTGATATAAGAAGAATGAAGTTTCATGATGCGTGGAAAATTTTTATGGTGTCAAATTGGGTTATAGCTAAGTTTTGGCTGACTTGAAACCTCTTTAGTCTGAAAAGACGTACCTACTTAATTTTTAAAACGAAAGTCATAATTCCCTTGAGAAGAAAAACTATACGTAAATCCATAACTCCCGCAGGATCAATTGAGGCCAATGTCCATTAGTATACAGGCATGGAATAACATCATTGACGAGCAAATGTGATGAAAAATAATTCAATATCTGTCAAATTTGTTACTTTCAGGCAGTTCAAAATGGTCACTGGTTACTACTAGAAGACATAGATAGTGCTGCCCTAGACGTGGCGTCAACGCTGAGCTCCTTGCTAGAGAGAAACGCGCTCTGTGTCCCTGGCTACAGAGACTCTTTACCTGTAACACCAGGCTTTCAACTATTTGTCACGCAAAGGTTAGTTTGTTTAACATAAAACTTTCACTTTTCAGTTCATTGCGTGCCCTGATAGACAATTACTGTGTGACGTATGTCTCGATCGTGCAATGAATAGAAAAAAACTTACCCGCGTCGCCGGTTGCGCCAAGTTGTAACAAAGCCGTGAACGGGGTTATAGCGTTACATTCTGGCGATAGCGAAGATAGAGTTCATTTAAATTTTTCGTATTCTTTTTTAACAAGAAAGAGTAGAAAACAAATGAAAGAAATAAGTACTTTACGAGTATATATTTTTAAATACCAAATTCTTTCCATATTCAAGAGAATGACGCTCTCATATAATAATGTCTTACTGATGGATGACTGCTTCCTGATGAAGTGAAAATTTATTTTACTATCTACTTTTACTGCTTTGATGACCAGCCGAAAGCGCAATATACCTTAGTCTTCTTGGTAATAGTTTGTTACTATGTAACTTTTTTTTTTCAGGACCGTCAACACAAATTACGGTTTCCAAAAGAAAATATCTAATTCCAGCGCGCTGCTACAGAAACATTTAACTCAAATAAATGTCGAGCCCCTTTCTAGATCAGAGCTTGCTGAAATCATACACAAGCTTTACCCAAGCTTATCAACCATATGCTCCAGAATGATCGAAGTTTTCATGATGTTCTCAGTCGGTAGTCATGACAGTTCCCTACAAACCACGGAGACGGTAACTCCTGAAAAAGACTCGAGCATTACAGTGATGAGAGGATCTAGACTTATTTCTACGAGGGATTTGATAAAATGGTGCTCAAGGTCTGTTGTAGGCTTCGATGTGTCGAGCCCGGAGGCAGCTATAAAAGTACTCCAAGATGCCTTAGATATTTTCACGTGCTCCATTGCTTCGCCTGAACATAGGTTAGAATTATCCAAAAAAGTCGGCACTTGTTTAGGCATAGTTGAAACGAAATCTGAATTTTACTGCAAACATCATAAACCAAATGTTGCCCTTCATCCCAATGCTCTGGAAGCGGGAAGAGCGAAAGTCACGAGGAAGGAAAAAACTTTAGAATCTGTAGAATTTGATAACAGACAAGTTGTATTCTCCTTTACACGTCAATCGGCTTGTTTGCTTGAGAAAATCGCGTGTTGTGTTACTTCAAATGAACCAGTGTTGCTGGTAGGAGAGACCGGAACGGGTAAGACTTCTTCCGTCCAATACTTGGCTCGGCAAACTGGACACAAACTCGTAGTCATCAACATGAACCAACAATCGGACTCCGCTGACTTATTGGGTGGGTATAAACCAGTCGATCTCAAATACGTTGTACGACCAATAAGGAATGAGTTTGAAGAACTGTTTCGAGGCTACTACAATGTCGAAAAGAATAAAAAGTTCCTTTCCCATATAGACACGTGTTTCAAAACAGAAAGTTGGCCGGCACTGTTGGCGTTAATGAAGCAGAGTCACAAGTCTGCAGTGACCAGGCTTGTAGGAGAGAAGAATGAGAAGAAATTGAAGATATGGCTATCGTTCGGTCATAAACTTGCTAAGTTAGAACAACAGGTAAAAGCAGCTTCGAAGCTCACCTTCGCGTTTATTGAAGGCTCCTTAGTTAAAGCAATGCAAGACGGCCATTGGGTTTTATTAGATGAAATAAACTTGGCATCAGCTGAAATATTAGAGTGTCTAGCAGGCTTGCTAGAAGACAAAAATGAAACCATTGATTTAATAGAAAAAGGAGACAAAGTTCCTATAAAAAGACATCCTGATTTTACTCTATTTGCGTGCATGAATCCAGCTACAGATGTTGGAAAGAAAGATCTGCCTGTTGGTCTGAGAAATCGCTTTACAGAATTCTTCATAGATGAGCTGACTGAGAGGAATGATTTGATGCTGCTTATTGGTGATTATTTGTATCACATGAATCTTAGCGGGCCAATGTTAGAAGGCATTTACAACTTTTACTCGACAGTCAGAAAGGAGGCAAAATTGAATCTTGTAGATGGTGCAGGTAAGAAAAGTAATGTATCTTTTGTATTAAGAAAATACTGGGGTTATTGTACTGACTGTCTTTTTTTTGTTTTTTAGGTAATTCTCCGCATTACTCCTTAAGAACTCTTTGCAGAGCTCTAACGGCAGCAGCTAAAGCAAAATGTGGGACAGTTACAAGGTCTCTTTACGAAGCATTTTGCTTGTCTTTCCTTACACAGTTGGATAGCTCGTCTCATCCAAAAGTAGAAGCAATGATTGCCAAGTAAGTGACAGATCCATATAGGTATTTGAAAACTGTAATCTTTACAGATTATTTACTTGACATGTAATTTTAATGTATTTCAAATATTCGTTTTTTTTACAACAGGGCAGTTATTGGAAGGAAGAATATAAGTTCAGTTCTGAATCAACTAATTCCGGAGCCACAAGTCCCCGGGAAAAACTATGTAAATTTTGAGGGCCATTGGATCCCTCAGGGCAAACTTGAAATAGCCATTCCAGAGGGATACATCTTAACACCTACAGTTAGGAAAAACCTTCGCGATATTGCCAGAATTGTCTCCTTAGGAAAATTACCAGTTTTATTGCAAGGAGACACTTCAGTTGGAAAAACCTCACTTATCACTTACATCGCAAAAGCTTCGGGCAATTTTTGTGTTAGGATTAACAATCACGAACACACAGATCTTCAGGAGTACATTGGCTCTTACGCGGCCGATGCCAGTGGCAAACTAGTTTTCAAAGAAGGTGTTCTAGTTGAAGCGATGAGAAAGGGCCATTGGATTATCCTTGATGAGCTAAATTTAGCCCCCAGCGATGTTTTAGAAGCCCTAAACAGAGTTCTCGATGACAATCGTGAGCTGTTCATTCCGGAGACTCAACAGGTAGTCAAAGCTGATCCCAATTTTATGTTGTTTGCGACGCAAAATCCTCCTGGATTGTATGGAGGTCGAAAAATGCTGTCGCGAGCTTTTAGAAACAGATTCGTCGAGTTGCACTTTGATGAGATCCCTAGGAAAGAATTAGAGACGATTTTACACCAAAGATGTCATATTCCTCCAACTTATAGCAAAAAGATGATTGCCGTCATGGCCGAACTTCAAGTCAGGCGACGTGGCTCAGCTGCAGTTCAAGGAAAAGATGGGTTTATTACACTAAGAGATCTGTTTAGATGGGGTCAACGGTACAAGTTTGCATCCAAAGAAATCCTAACAGAGGACAAATTCTACGACTGGGACCAACATATTGCCGATGAAGGATATCTCATACTCGCTGGCAAAGTACGACAGAAAGACGAAAGAATCATTATCGAGGAAGTTATAGAGAAACATATAAAAAGGAAAGTCTGTCCGGAAAATCTCTTTTCACTGCACGCTGTAACGTCACCTGTAACGAAAAACATTTTAGAAGTCATTCTAAACAATCAGCTTAAAGAATTCTCCCATGTGGTGTGGACTTACAACATGAGGAGGCTGGCCGTTTTAATAGCAAAAGCGTTTGCTTTCGATGAGCCCGTATTATTGGTAGGAGAGACTGGCTGTGGTAAAACAACAATCTGCCAAGTATTGGCAACATTAAGAAAGAGTCAGCTTTTGTCTGTAAACTGCCACATGCATACAGAGAGCTCGGACTTCTTAGGAGGCCTTCGTCCAGTTCGGCAGTATAAAAATGATGGAAGACTGTTCGAATGGGTTGATGGGCCGTTGATAAACGCAATGGAAAATGGGCAAATGTTTTTAGCTGATGAAATATCTTTAGCTGACGATAGCGTCCTGGAGCGATTAAACTCCTTACTTGAACCTGAAAGGCAGCTAGTTTTGGCTGAAAGAGGCATGGAAGATAACTCAGATATAGTAGTTATTACAGCGCAAAAGAACTTCCATTTCGTAGGGACAATGAATCCAGGAGGCGATTTTGGCAAGAAGGAGC
The DNA here is from genome assembly GCF_025370935.1 of Choristoneura fumiferana. NCBI lineage: Eukaryota > Metazoa > Arthropoda > Insecta > Lepidoptera > Tortricidae > Choristoneura > Choristoneura fumiferana. Next base: position 7,271,551 of record NC_133485.1, on the reverse strand, counting down.
TTTCACCTGCTTTACGCAACCGTTTTACCGAGATATGGTGCGACAGCGTGTCATCGCGTGAAGATTTACTGAGTGTTCTAGAAAAAAGCGTTAATAAAGGTATCTCACTTGGTAACCAAGAGGACGGCAGCTCTGGAATCGGAAACTCTATCCTAGACTTTACAAGTTGGTTGAAGAATTCAGAAGTCACCAATAAATTCCCGTTCAGTTTGCGCGATTTACTCGCGTGGGTCCAATTTATAAATGTCACAGTTGCTAAAGGCCTTTTGGACACCCCGGAAGCTTACGTCCATGGCGCTTGCTTAACGTTCCTGGACTGTTTCGGCACAGCCCTTACTGGCCATATTGAATCTGAGACACTATACATACTCCGTAAAACAGCTATCGACTTCTTGCTGAACCAAATTCAGACGGTCGGAAATGAATACATGCAGGGGTTGAGAGAAATGCTAAGCAACAAACAAACCAAATTCACCGCTGAATCTGACGCTGAAAAATTCGGCATAAGGCCTTTTTATATTGATGTGGGAAACAAATATAATATCGCTGAAGAAGAACAAAAGTTCACATTTACTGCGCCGACTACTGGATCAAATACGTTGAGGCTTTTGAGAGGTCTACAACTTAATAAAGCTATACTGTTGGAAGGAAACCCTGGAGTAGGGAAGACCAGCTTAGTAACGGCTCTGGCCAAATCTTCAGGACACAAAGTGGTGCGCATCAACTTGAGTGACCAAACCGTAAGTATCATCATATCAGTATCTACAGTTTTATAAATGATATTTGTACGTATCATAGTTAACATTAGGTACTTATTTTACATTCAGTGTACTCGTAAGTTACGTTTCTAAATTCGAGCTCAATTTCTATTTTATTCAAATTAAGTGTTTTCATTATACTTACTCATACTTAACTTGCTTTTTACAGGATATTACAGACTTGTTCGGAACAGATCTTCCATCCGAAGATGGCTCTTTTACCTTCAAAGAGGGAGCATTCCTAAGCGCTCTTCAAAGTGGTGACTGGATTCTACTCGACGAGCTCAATTTAGCTCCTCAACCAGTTTTAGAAGGTCTTAATGCCTGCCTTGATCACAGAGGCGAAGTATTCATCCCAGAGTTAGGAAAAACATTCAAAGTCAAACAAGAAACGAAATTGTTTGCTTGCCAAAACCCTTTAAAACAAGGCGGTGCCCGTCGAGGTTTACCTGTATCATTCCTGAACAGATTCACTCAAGTATACATCGACACTTTGACTAAAGAGGATCTCATTTACATCGTCGAGTCCCAATATCCAAGCTTACCTAAAGACATCCTCCACAGGATCGTAAGGTTTAACTGCAAAATTGCTCATGAAATAACTGAGCTCCAATCTTGGGGACACAGAGGCGGTCCTTGGGAAATGAATCTAAGAGACATCCAAAGATGGTGCGAAGCGCTTATCGAGGAACAGAATAGTGGCAATGACCCGTTACCGGGAAAATTTGTCGATATTCTGTATGTGAATCGTATGAGAACTATTGAAGATAAAGACAAGATGATTGAATGTTACAACGAATTCTTCTCCCCTGAATACCCAAGGAGCGATTGCAGTCCACAGTTTGACGCCACTGACACTAAAATTATTATAGGTGATGTTACTATTGAAAGGAATACAGACAAAACATTCAAAAACCGACGCTCATTAGAAACAAATTCGCAGCTTCTCAGGACGCAGCTGCCAACTTTGAAGGCTTTAGCTCAAAGTATTAAAATGAACTGGCTCTCAATACTAGTTGGGCCAACGGCTACTGGTAAAAGCAGTGTCGTGCAAGTATTAGCAGATTTAACCGGCAATGACCTCCAAGTATTACCAGTCACCTCAGCAATGGACGTATCAGATTTGCTCGGTGGATTTGAACAAGTGGACTACAACAGAAATCTCGAGACGCTATTCGATCAAATAGAGACTATTACGGTCCAGACCGTCCGCAATATATGGCTTTCTCAGCCGAGCGAAGAATGGAGGTTGAACAAACTCTTAAGCCAGCTGTGTCAATACAATGCGCTCCAATCCGAAACGAACAATAGCTACGAAGCGGACATCGCCAAATTTAATGATAAAATACAATTCCTATTAAATCATTGTGGTAAATTACTGGAAAGCAACAAAAAGTATGATTCCTCACGAAACTTACTACAAGAAACTATATCAAAATTGACTTCTTTGAAAAAGAAAGTTTCTCAGCTGACTTCTGTAAATGCCGGGGGTAAATTCGAATGGATAGACTCTTTGCTTGTAAGATCCTTGATAAATGGATCTTGGCTTCTTTTGGATAATGTGAATTTGACTTCAGCGGCCGTTTTGGATAGGCTTAACGGTTTGTTAGAGACCAATGGAGTCCTGAGTGTACCTGAAAGAGGTGGATTGAGTGAGATAAAGCCTCATCCCAACTTTAGAGTGTTCTTTACGATGGATCCGAAGTATGGAGAAATATCTCGGGCAATGAGGAACCGAGGCGTGGAAATATATTTGCTAAGGCCTGATGATTGGGATTTGACTTTGACAGAGACCATACCTTATATGGATTTGACGGCTCTTCTGTCGTCTTGTGGGCTGCCGATTCGCTATCAGGAAATTTGTATTAGCTGCCATGAACTGATGACTTCTTTTGTTCAAGGTTTGTTTTCAATCAATTCAATTCAATTTATTTTTATTTCAGTCCATAATTTTTGCATTATATAATTAGACAAAATAAAAAAAAAACTGTTTGCTGAAAAAAGGTTACTAAAAAACGTTTTTTTACAGGCTTAGAAAGACCAACAGTGTCTCACATGCTCCAAGCAGCGTATCTAACGTGGCAACAAATGATTCGAGGCATTTCCCACCAAATAGCTCTCGTCAACAGCTTCTCTGATGTCTACATCAAACCAAGATGCGGAGGCGACTTCTCTTCAAACGTCAATACATCACTGGCTGAAATGAAAAATATAATGCTGAAAGCTTTAGAGGAAAAAATAAACCGCGAGGAGTACAGGGTATTTGAAGCAAGAGACACAAGTCATACCTTGACTGTAAGAGGTTTATGCTCGAATTCGTCGTACGAAATCGCTAAGCAGATTGCCTATGTCGCGGTTCAACAATCAAATGACATCGATTCTGATTTGGCGTTCGCCCTCCATTCTCTTACGAGTATATTTACATCGTATCAAAAGTGCCCCGAGGATAGTATGCAAACATTATACACCATAATAAAAACTAGTTTAGAAGATGACAATAGATTAGAACAAGTCGCCAACCAATTGAATGATAAAGCGCTAGTTTCTGTGAAAAAATTGAAAGGCCATTCTGAATCGCCAATGAGGTTTTACCCAGAATTACAGCAGCTAGATGAGAACGAAATCACTGAGGCCAATATGAAGTCCGTATTGCTATATAACGAATTGTGGAAGACATTTGTCCTAAAGTTCTTACCTGAAAATAATTTTTCGGCGCTGGACTACTCAAAAGCAGTTGTATCTGGCATGCTGACTGATGACTTCGTTGAATATCCCATTTTGCAACACTGTAAAAAATATACAGATGTCATCGACGAATATATAGAACACGCTATTAAATACGCCCAAGAATCGCTTGATGATAAGACAGTGTGTCAAATAATACATTTGTTGAACTGGAGAAATCGTTTCTTGAAAGTTAGTTCAATGCCATTGTTTGTGACAAAGAAAAACAAAAGGACGCCGATATTGAAAGAAGAAATAATACCACTGATTTACATGCATAGTAAATGGCTTCAGAAACATTTGATGGAAGAACTTTTCAAGTTGTTGCCTTCGAATCATAAATTACGGGAACAATTTAATAGAGTCTCTATGGATATGCTTCACAATGAACAAGACAATACAGAGATCGCAAAGCTTAGTAAGAAGCTGAGAAAAGTAAAGGGTCAACCTAAGTTACACGAAAATCAGGATGGGTACGATTTGGCGGTAGCAAGGTCTGAAGTGTACAAACAAGTAACTTTAGATATGACCAAGCCTATTGAAACGCAGGCACAGAAACTCTCTCTAGACATCGAAATGGCAACTGACATGTCTTTAGCACTGGATGTTCCTGATAGCTCAAAACTTACTATAATTCAAGAAAATGTAACAAAAATGCTGGAGGTTGCTAAAAATACTAAAATTAGCTTGGATGCCAAACTTCTACCCATTAATGGATATGTGATTCAAAGAATGTTGAGCATCATGAAGATACATTTCATAGATTTGATCTATAAGCTTTCACAAGGTGAGAGCATCAAAGCTGGTAACAGCAAAATGCAACATTTCGCAATTATTTTGACCAACTTTACATGTTTGGCAAAGGTTACAAAGGGATTCCCACCGGCATTGCTAAATATATTGCAGGTCATTGAAAAGATATGCATTGGAACCGAAGAAACCTCGACTCTCAGGTAATGAACATACTTTTACTTATGTTTACTTCTATTCGTTTGTTTATTTTAATACCCTTATACCTATTAGCTTCATTTGTAAAAAAAAACTAAAGTGGTGCGATATTCACTTGAAATAATCAAATACCTTCTACAAAAAGGCTGTTGGAAAATGTAATTGAAACTGTTACGTGCAAAATAGAGTTTACGTACGTACATACATCATTTTGCTTGATCAATGATACATTATTATATAAACTCATTGAAGTGGCAATGGGCAGGTCATATAGCACGGAGAACAGATCGCCGTTGGGGCCGTTCTCGAGTGGAGACCGCGGATCGGCAAGCGCAGCGTAGGACGTCCACCAACGAGATAAACGGATAACCTGTTTAACTGCCAACCGAAGCAATTGGAGGGCTATGGGGGAGGCTTATGTCCAACAGTGGACGTCCTACGGCTGAGATACAAAATGTATCAGATACAAATATACCTAAGACTAAAATTAATAATGTTCCAGAATTTCATCGCTTCCTGCAAAGTTCTGGGATGAATTTTACAAAGCACTGGTAAACTCACCATCTCTGAATCCGTTGCCGTTCTTAAACGTGAACAATGCTAATCCCGAAGAAGAAATCGAATCAATTCCTGCTAACACCAAAAAGTTATCTACCAATCTACCTCTGATGCCTTACTACGTGCAGAAGCTGACTACAGTTCATGGCTCAGGTAACTATAAAAATATTACTTACTCGATAGTCCCAATATTCTGCTATAGGGAATATTACGCAAAGCTCTGCGCAGGGGCGACACTAGCGCAAACCGCCATGACAACGTCAGTTCTCTTTCTATTTTGTCGTCATGACCAGAGAGTTATTAGTACGTATAAAAATCAATAGTATCGAAAGAGATATATTTCCAAAAAAAAAAATTGAATTAATATGATATTATGACATCCTATGGACATTTAAGATACTCAAAATACTATGTACTGTTTTTGCTAGTGCTGCACTCCGAAGGCAGAAAATTGCAGTAATATTCCCTATTCTTTCATCTTTCTTGTACTTTATTATCTTTCTTTTTGTAGATTCTCGCCATTTGCTCGCATACGAGACAGTATCCTTACAAGACAGAGCAGAGTATTCCAAACTGTTAGGTACAGTGCTTAATGTTGTATGGAAAAATATTGCCACACTCGACAGTGCTGCCTCGATGAAATTGTAAGTATATTCAGCTTAAAAATGTTCGTAACTATCAACGAATATATTTAAAACCCATGTAAATTATTTTTCAGAAAATCGGATGCTTTATTTGAAATTAGAAAATATGAGCAGTTGATGTCGTACTTACAATCAATAATATTTTCGAAACAAATGGACAAATCCTATGCTACTTTGCAAGACTATTTAAAAGACCAGCCTGTACTAACAGACATGATCGCTGAAACGAACCGAGTGTTTATAACTCTACAGCAAAGCGTGGTTAAGACTCCAGTAACGACAGTTGAGAAGGCAAAAACCAAAATATCAACAGCAGAACTCTCACTATTGACGAGTCTCATTATGATCAAAATAATGACTGAAGTAAGTCCCGTGGATCACGTCGAAAAATATAGACTGAAAGTGAAATACATCGAAGAAGATATAGAGATATTTGAGGCTTTACTAAGCGCTTACTACATGCATGGTCTTGTGTCGGGCAGCATCACTGAAAATAAGAATGTAGAAAAAGCTTCGGATGTATCAGTAGACTGTTTTGCTAAAGGCAGTGATAAGAGAGCGTGTTTGCAGAAGGTACATCCGTATTGCTCTATAGTGCTGGAGTTAAGAGAGAGTATAGGGGAAAAGATACATAAATATGCTGAAGGAAACACTTTTAGGCCGAAGGACCCATCATACAATGTGTTTGCAAAGGTAAGATTTTTTTAACAAATCAACCTAGTCTCTGACTAGAAGTAAACCAAGCTTGTACTATAGGTATGAGACAACAAACAAACATACTTATTTAGATATTAGTACGCCACATATTAGTACGATTTAACGGTATCCTACTCCTATCCTACTACAGACATGCATTTGGCCGGCTTTTGCTTATGCAAAATTTTGAAACGTACCTATTTAATATTTTCTTTTTTTTTCTAGGATTGCAGACATTTCGCAAAATCGGTCCTTTCTCCAAAATCAATAACGGATCTTTCACTTAACCTGAGAAAATCCTGCACTGATCTGTTAACAAGTTTACAAACAAACACACACAACAAAACTACAATGCAACACGCGTACACAGTCATGAAAGAAACAGTTTCTTGGCTGTACTCAGTAAACGCATTTTACAACAAAATCGAAACTACTTATACCGAAGCATTCCCGGATTTAGCTAAACCGTTGCAAAGCTCCATATCAGAAATCGTTTATAGCGTAACGACTTTGAAAGATGTGATAGGGGAACTGGTAGCGAAAGTCGAACAAGGACCAGTGTTGAAAGAGGCCATCAATGATTTGATGGTTTATCCAAATGAAATCCCAAATAAGGACGAAAAGGCGAAGTTTTTGAACCGTTTTGTCGCGTCCAGTGTCATGCAGCTTTTGAATAAGAACATCGTCGCTGATAATGGTGATCAGTTTGACGTGGAAACGGAATGTATGGAGTAAGTATTTTTAAATTTTTTGCTCTTTTGTATACGTTTGTATTTGAACGAAGGCTCTGTATCGCGATACATTAAAAAATAAATAAAAACCACGTGACAATTTAGGCCAATTGCCCTAGTCCCAAACTAAGCAAAGCTTGCACTGCTGGGCAAAGATACAATATAGATAAATACATATTTAAATACATGGATTATTTATTATTGGGGCACAAACCTTCGTATTAATCATGCAAGCGGTTACTCCGGGAGTCAGTGGCCACTTTACTAGGATCGATTTCTCGATAAAATCTAATACCCATCTTTTATTTAGAATTTTGAAGATGAATCTATCAGAGATCAAAATGTACTGCACGGCTGCTGAGCGCACGGACCAAATAACGTTTAACAGCGTGATGACAACTCTGAATAGCATCGTTAAAGCCTGGGAGAAGCAGCAAAGGGACATCGAGAAGAAGAAACAGGATGACGAAGCTTTATATGTTACCAAGTAAGTTTGAATTCACTTATGTTTCCGCGACTAACGATAACGTAAGGCTCGCGATTGTGGTTTTAGATTTTTTTTTAAAGTTCAGAAGATCAACAACAACTGATGAAAAGCAACTGAAGTATGGGGGAGGCCCATGTCCAAAAGTGTACGTCCTACGGCTGATATGATGATGATGATGATCAGAAGATGATAAAGTTTTGTTAAATAAATAGCAGTTGTTAAACGATTTGGCAGTATTAATTTGTCAGTACAGTCGAGTTCACATAAACTTGTGAGCAAAAATTTTATCAAAAATATCTGAACAAGTCTATTGTTAACGGCGTAGAAGCGATTTTTTATGATGATCGTAAAAGTTGATTGATAGTGTCAAATATACTATTATTATATTTAAAGTTGATCAAAATGACAATTTCTTTGGTCATTATCCCAAATTAATCAATCATATTCAATTATTGTATTGCCTACCCTGTCTAGCCTATTGATTACTTTGTAATTTTATATTTATGTCTTATTATGTGGTATTCAATACAGAGTTATTTTATTGTATCGTATTTTCTTTGTCTAGATCAAAATGCGAAGATGTTGATGAAGAAACAGAAGCATACCACGAGATATTAGAGATGTTCCCGTCTTATTCTGACAGCGACTTTGCTGAATTCAAGGCGCCATTATTAGAACAAAAGAAAACCAAACCTGTTGCCGACAAAAAGATAAAGCAACTTATCAATACCGAAGACGTATCTTTAATCTATAAGTGGCATTCGAATTTCGTTCGAAATTTGACTATTGCTGAATGGTTACCCAGTCCAAAGAAGATGGTAGGCAACGACGTGATCAGTGGTTTAATGCAGAGGTATCCTATATTCAGTCGGGTCATGTCGAATGCCTGGGAAGCGTTGGACGCAGAATTCGAAGGTGCTATTACACCGAGTTTGATGGTGCTGTTAGCGCAGTTTAAAGAAAAAATCGACGGAAGTGGCAAGTATTATATTACAGCGTGGAAAGTACTTAGCACTGAATCACAACTAGAATAAAATTAATCAAAAGTTTCATACACAATTAAAACAAAAATGTAGATGTATAGTCGACGCCATAATTCGTGAGACTAAATTGACAAGTCAATGACAGTTACAGGGTTACCAGGGTTCGACGAAATTAAATAGTGATGTAGCCGATATCGATATTCAGTGTCGATTCGACTAAATGGTGTGCTAAGTGGCGTTTTTTTATACAATTTCGGGAATATTGTTGTTGCAATTGTCACTTTCGAGCTTTGCGGTGAAGGAAAACATCGTGAGGAAACCTGCACAAACCTGCGAAGCAATTCAATGGTGCGTGTGAAGTTCCCAATCCGCACTGGGCCCGCGTGGGAACTATGGCCCAAGCCCTCTTGTTCTGAGAGGAGGCCTGTGCCCAGCAGTGGGACGTTTATAGGCTGGGATGATGAATGTCATCAGGTCATTACAATGCTTCTTCATCTTTTGTTATTTGTCAAATTTTATTGCAGATTCAACTAATCAAAAAATAGACTTTTACCATTCCCCATGGGTGTCGGAAACGAGACAGTGCATACCGCTTCTGCAGCGAGTGAAAGAGAGCACCAATGCGCTGTTGGACCAGTGGCCGGATTTCCCTACTCTCAAAGATGTAAGTAGATTTCAGCTATTGCTCTCTCTCCTTATCTTACCTTTTGGGAAATTGGAATAAGAAGTAGCTGGGTAAATATTTAGACAAGGGCGTTGCTCTCAAAGGAATATCTACCTGTTCACGCTTAAAACGCTAGATGATTTTGAGGAAACGAGTTATAATCACCTCGACGTTTCGGCCAAATCACAAAAGTTTAAAACATTATAAACTGATTTAGATGATTTTCTTTATGCAGTTAGTTTAAAATCCTGGGAAAGACATATGATAATTTTAATAATTGCAGTTCCCGTGGGATAGCGATAAACGAATTCTTGGCAGACGAAGTCGCAGGCAAAAACTAGTTATATAAAATCTTCATCATTATCAATATCAGGGGGGGGAGGTCGCCAATACTCGCCATGCTTGCTAAGCGGGTTAGCGAGCGAAGGATAGGATGTAAGGTGGCCTGAGAATATGCTGCGGCCCATCTTCTGGTATTATCCCTTAGCCGGTTTCTACCGCGCCCACGGGAGGAGATAGACGACATTCTAACGCCGTCGCCCAATGGCTAAAAACCATCTTAATTTCAGATAATCCTAATAGTAGACAGAATATTAGGCTTCCCCGTGACCAGCCCTGTATCCCGCTTCCTTACCGGCTTGGAACTGCTCCGGGACAAAATTGAAGAGTGGAACAAGAACGCTCACAAAGGCAACAATTTGATCGATATTTCTTTGGAAGTCGGACAACAGATCATCAACTGGAGGAAGTTGGAGATGGGACATTGGAAGGAGTGCCTAAATAATTTGTATCACAGGTAAATAACTTTTTTTTTTCTATCCTTTTATAGTTACCAGCACCAATATCTGACACAGTAAAGCGTGTTTTAATATCTGATATGACTCTATTTTTACGGTCGGGGGATTTCTACATCAGATATTTTTGCACACTCCGCTGTGGCAGATATTAATGCAAGTGACTGTACACATTATTTCTGTTATAGTAGTGTAGACGGCTTTACCATTTTTTTGTGGCAGCAAAAACATAGAAGTCGACTGTCACATTAACATTTACTTGTAAGTAAAAATGGTCTTTAATATTGTATGGAATTTCGAGTATACATATTTTTCAGCCAGTTTGAATAGATACATACATATTTTGTGATTTTTGGTAAATATTATTTCGGTTTGTTTATTTCAGAAAACAATCCGAAGCCCACAAATATTGGTTCTACGTGTACTCAGTCACCAACTCTTATTTGGACGAGGTCGATGACCCCGTACCGGCAGAGCGGGTCATCAAAGTACTGAAGGATTTCATGGAATCCTCCAATCTAGCAGAGTATGAAGTCAGACTGGACATCTTGTATGTGTATCACTGTCATTTGGTGCACTTCGAACGGAATCAGAGACGTGGTGAGTTTTTTAATGTTATCAAGACATACGGTAGTGTGTCCGGCCAAGTAAAAAAAAAAAGAGCAACACTGCGGCAGATAGGTACATTTTATTGTTTTATCAGCCGTCTTTAAACGTCACATTTCGTTCTACTCAGGAGAGGTTGGCATTCCGATGTATGAGTTTATGAAACTAGTTTTTTTGACATCTTGCATGAACTGGCTCCACAATTTTGAATGAAATTATAAAAATGTGTAAACTTAATTGCTGGTGACAATTATCTAATTACGCCCAATAGTCCTGACCTCCCGATATCAAATAACCGACTCTTTGTTGCATTCTTAGATGAGCTGCTTTCTATATTCTGGAACACATATAACTATTACGCTCAGTTCAGCCCTCAAGTGGCCGCCTTGATAAAGGAAAAACGCGCTCCAATCGAAAAGAAACTACGCGATTTCGTGAAGATCTGCACTTGGGATCGCGACTTGAGCTACTGGAGTGTTAAAGATACGGTGGAGAAAGCGCATAAGGCTCTGCACAAACATACGAAGGAATTTGAGGTCAGTTTTCAGTCAGATCTTGATAAGTTTGTGAAATATGTTTATACTTATAACAGTATATGAAAACAATTTTTAGGGATCATATTGCTAATCTGTGGCTCCACTATAGGACCTGCTGCCTGCCACAGTTTGTGTTATTTATTCTGATTGACTGCTTTAAGAAATAATAATGAAAATTTAATTAAGTTGAAAAATAACTCATGAGAGGTTACAGCCTTGTTTAACATTGGATCATTTATTTATGAACCAATCGCAAATGTGCTATAAATGTCAAATCGGCCAAATGATACATAGCAGTGGTTCGTGTCCAAGTCTGACTTGCACTTTGCCAATTTTTCACTTCTACGATTTCATAAAAGTCTTTTGAAAACACCCCTATATCTTTTATGTGTGAAGCATTATCGACAACACTTGTGTTACCTGCATTATGTATAAGTCTTCTTTTTACATCAAAAACATGAAATAACGTTATTTATTACGGGATAAGCCAGTGTGCGTACAAAAATTTGCTAGGCAATGCTGGGGTGCATTAAAAGGTCTTTATTTTTAATCGCGGATGATAAAAGACGCGTGTTATAAGTTTGACGCCAATATTCGTCAGCCATCTTTGAGAATAAATTTGAATCCATTGAAGTGACAATGTCGGGGGTCTTTCAACTTTTCTAACTTGGTTAATTTATTACACATTCCTTTTACTCTACTTCAGAACGTGCTGAAAGAATCCGTAGTGCAATGCCTAGTGGACAAGACGACGGAAGCGGGGGCCGATCACGTCGGCATTTGGGACCGGCCGAAGCGAGCCACCGGCGTCAACGCTACCGGCGGCGCTTACATGATAGACACCCAGAACTTTATGATCATGGGGCGGAATATTAAGGTGAGACATTTAAACTGACATTTTGATATTCAATTATATTGTATCGGATAACTCATGTCTTAATCGAGTTTATGTGTGTGTATAGCGTGAAATGTCGTTTTAAGACGTGAGTGTCGGGTACAATATCATTTAATATGAGTGAGTATCACGGTAGTGATATTTTCATGCCACATAATGTGAAGCGGCTCTTTGCTGCTAGAAGAGGTCTTATTGCACGAAAACCCCGAAGCTTGATGCTTTGACAACAAAGTTCTCCTCAATTAAAATACCTAAATTCCTGTAAAAAAGATATAAAAAAATATATAATTATAATTAGTTCATGTGAAAAATACACTCATTTTTTCTTCTGTTAATCAAACAAAAAATAGCGCGTCAACGTTCGGGAGTGGAGGATTATAACGTCACCCCACACTTACGAGCGTTTATATACCTGCTGAGCTGGCAACGTTGCATTTTTGTTAGTTTTCTCGATTATTCCATAAAAAAATAATGAAAATTAAAAATGTTGTCTGATAGAACTCACCATAATATATAATAAGTTAATGTTTAAATGAGTCTTTTTCACTTAAACGACGGATTTGGATGAAATTAAAGTTAGTTTATAATCTGGATTAAAACATGGATACTTTTATTATTCCCACGGGATAGGGATAAAATCTCAAAATAACAACCGCAGGCTTTCATGAATTTGGTATGTAGGTAGTTGGACGTCTGGAATAAAACATAGGTGACTTTTTGACCCGATATTCCCACGGGATACCTAGGGATAAAATCTTGAAATAACAACCGCTGGGCTTTGAGCAATGAAATTTAGTATGTAGGTAGCTGAACCTCTGGAATAACACATAGGCTACTTTTTATTCCGATATTCCCACGGGATAGGGATAAAATCTCGAAATAACAACGGGTTTAGAGTCATGAAATTTGGTATGTAGGTAGCTGAACGTCTGAAATAACACATAGAGACTTTTGACCCGATATTCCCACGGGATACTAAGGGATAAAATCTCGAAATAACAACCATTAGGCTTAGAGCCATGAAATTTGGTATGTGGATAGCTGCACCTCTGGAATAACACATAGGTTATTTTTTATCCCGATATTCCCACGGGATAGGGATAAAATCTCGAAATAATAACCGCTGAGCTTAGAGTCATGAAATTTGGTATGTGGATAGCTGCACCTCTGGAATAACATATACGCGACTTTTTGACCCGATATTCCCACGGAATACCTAGGGATAAAATCTTGAAATAACAACCGCTGGGCTAAGAGCCATGAAATTTTGTATGTAGGTAGCTGGACTTTTGAAATAACACATAGGCTACTTTTTATCCCAATATTCTCACGGGATAGGGATAAAATCTCGAAATAACAACCACTGGCCAGAAAAGAAATAGAGCCATGAATTTGGTATGGAATAACACAAAGGCTGTTTTTACCCGAAAAGGATAAAATCTTGAAATAATAACCGCTGAGCTTAGAGTCATGAAATTTGATATGTAGGTAGCCGGACGTCTGGAATAACACATACGCTACATTTTATCCCGATATTCCCACGGGATAGTTTTGTAACTTAGGGACCCCATACATCCCAGTGCTGTATTATTATTATTTTGTAATGTTTTCTTTAATTGTATACTGTAGTTTTCAAGTTTTTATTTGTCAATATTTTATTTTGAAAAAATGACTTTCTGACAACTTTCTTGCGGCGCATTCTTCTTGCAATGATGGTCTTTCCGAAAGCGCTGGTAGTTTAAGAAATGAAGTGTAAAAGTGCCCATTGCGGCCTATTTACTGAATAAATGATTTGAATTTGAATTTTGAATTTGAATTGGGAAAACAATTGTAATTTCATTACTGGGTTTAGAGTCTTGAATTTTGTACAGTTATTCACAACACAACCTCAATGAAGACCACGATATAAATTTTAGAAATTCCAGGGGAATTTTGTAAAATCCCGAAAATTTCAATTGCAACTACCAGACCGAATAGTTTACGCGTGCGAAGCCGCGGGTAAAAGCTAGTATATAATAAGTTAATGTGTCTACTCCAATAATTATTCGTTATAGACTTTTATTTTCTTTAAAACCCGTTAATAAACATTAATTCGTTTTTGAAGAATATAAAACTCTATCACAAATAATTATTGGAGTAGAGAAAAGCTAACAAAAATGCAACGTTGCCAGCTCAGCAGGTATAAACGCTCTTGACTTCAACAGGAAATCTTCAGTATTTTATTTTTAATTGCCGATATGAAAATACTTGTCCGATATTTTTTGATAAGGTAGACAGTTTCAGTATCTAATTTTTTTTGGAATTTAGTTCATTGCTTCCTGCCCCCGACCATTGCTTATTTCATCTGGACACTCCAAGCAAAATTCTTTCATTAAATCTTTTTCTAAAAATACTAACATTCATTTTCATTTTCACAGATCGTTCAGGTAAAACAATAATCTACTAAGCACTGTAGTTATAGGTCGAATTGACAACGTTTGGTTAAATTATCATAAGTAATTGACATGGCTACTCACAAAGTACTTACGACGGGAGCAGGCAAGACGCACTTTTCCTTCTGCTATAATACGTGACCATTTGTATTGCATTGTATTGTAAAATCGTGTCCGTATAGACAAGATGACGTTACAATTTGGCAAAATTAATTAAGTTCGATACTCAACTCTGTGCACTACACCGAGTATGAATGACTTTTCTCTTTCTTTTTCGACGGTTTTATTCTCGTAAGCGTGTAAGGGAAACTTTATATATAAATAAATAAATATTTTTAACATTTCTGTGCGTAGAGAAACGTGTTTTACGTATACTTACACTTCGCCGTCGCCCCTTTCGAAGGATGGTGATCGAAAGACGGCGGTAAAAATGCACTATAAATATAACCTAAAAGGAGCTCCCATCATAAGTATTTTGTGTGGCTGGTTAAAAGAATTTAAGTAAGTAGTTAATTCACTTTTAAAATAGGAATGATCTTTATTTATTATTTAATAGTAACTTTGTAATGCACTGGTTGTCACATTATGCATGTTTGTATTTTTTTTTGTTCCTGAAGCTTATGCGCTAAAAGCACTAGTCCTACCGCCGGCGAGTAGCGAGAAGAGAGTGTAATTATCAAAAAAAATATCTTTTTTATCACCGAGCGATAGGACTCTAGGACTAGTGCCATACGCTACAAGCAGATGTTCTTCCCTGTTCATGACGCTTTGAAAAATATGATGTAGTTTTTTTGCCTGAAATAAAAATAATAGAAGGTAAAAAATGAAACGGTTAATAGAAAGTTGGGTCTGTGCATCATACTCAAAATTGGAGGTGGGCGAGTTTTAGATTATATGCGTCGCACAGATGAAGCTATTTGCACGTTGGGTGGCGGAATAGCGATGTACCTGGCTATAGTTGAATCGGCCGTAGGACGTCCACTGTTAGACATAGGTCTCCCCAGTTGCTTCGATTGGAAGCGGCCTGCACCCACCGTGAACCCGCGGCTTCAACCAGGTCATCCGTCCATCTCGTTGGTGGACGTCTTACACTGCGCTTGCCGATTTACATTCTCTATTGGACAACTTTTTATAGTTGATTGTATTGTTGCTCTCTTGTAGAAATATTTAGACCAATCAGAGCAGCCGAGCGCCATTATTGCCGAAAGCAGTCTTCTAGCGAAGGTCCCAAGCCTGCTGAACAAAGCCAAAGTCCTATGCAAGGAAACCATGAGCAATGCCAGCTATCCGTCGCTTGTACAGGCGTTGGATGACTTTGTGACTGTGGTGATTGAGACGAGCTCCCACCTTGGATCCCTAGAGGTTAGTATCATGGTCATCATCAAATAAGTTATTTCTCACGATAAATCTAGTTTGACCTTCTAAATCCTATTACAGAAAATATTTCGAAGAAATAGCTGTTCCTCCATCTCCCCTGCTGATGTCTCATATTATTACAGGTGGACGCAACGCAGCCCAAAGAAAAACAAACTTCACAAGCAAAGAACATTGTCCAGCTCAAACGGAAAGCTTTAGCGGACTTATTCAAGTCCCTCAGTAAAATGGGCCTGAACTACCGAACCGGACTGGTGGCTCTTTCAGCTGAACAAGAGTTGTACGATTTTACTATAGCTCCTGTTGATTTGGACGCGGCTATGAGCTATTTGAAGAGCAGGTTAGTGCAGCATTCCCTTCTCAATTGGATACTCTTGACAGAGTGGTTGTGGTCATAAGTGTTCTCTTGTCAAAGCGGTCGCTGCCTTTGTGATCCTTTTTCACCGGTCTCTATTGGCCGCTTGGCGAGTGCATTCTATTAGGGATCTTGGTGTCAGATTTGATGGTGCCTGTCCATCGGGTTGGTGATCGACCACACGTGTTCTCTGTAACGTGTTTAATGTGCTACATTATACAGCAGTTATAGTTCCGGACGGAAAGGAATCCTGTCAAATTATTACCTAGCTACATAAGCTATAAAAGAATAGTTGCAGTTGCAGGTGGTAGGACCTTGTGCAAGGTCCGCCCGGATTGCTACCATCATCTTGCTCGCTAATCGTGCCGTGAAGCAGCAGTGTTTGCACTGTTGCGTTTCGGCGTGGAGAGTAAGGCAGCCAGTGAAATTACTGGCACTTGAGGTATCCCATCTTAGGCCTCTAGGTTGGCAACGCATCTGCAATACCCCTGGTGTTGCAGATATTTATGGGTGGTGGTGATCGCTTACCATCAGGAGACCCACTTGCTCGTTTGCCAACCAGTCGAATAAAAAAAAAGTTGTTATTTGATTTAAACTTAGATTATCGTATTTATTCTGTTAATGCTCCAATGTTGTCTTGTCTATATTAATTCGAGAGCAGATGCTAAAATACTCGAAATTTCAAAATGAGCTCGACGCTAGAAATGAAAGTACCTAAATTTTGTTTGAACTTTTTGTAATAATTCATAATATCGTAATAAATAAAACACAGCAAGCCTTAATTCGTTCGGTTTGTTTAGTATAATTCTTTCTTCTTGACCTGAAGCCGTACTATTTAACACGCAGGCGCTCGCGATCGCATTCACCTTCTGTTTCTTACTTCATCTTATACAGTGTGACAGAAAGAAGTGGTTAAAAGGATTGTGATTCCGAGTGCGTAGGCAATAAAGCCCCAGGCTGGTTATATGTGTAACGCTATTTCAATTTATTGAACCATTTTTTTTATCTTTTAGGCGGTGTGATGCATCCCTTAGCCTCCTATGGTCAGGTTGTGAAAAGTACTTCCATAAAAACATTGGCCGTCATAGAACTTTGTCCGCCGCTCTTCTGACGCCCCACCAAGACATGGGTATGCAGAATATCGAGAGGTGCAAAGGATTTGCTGCTCAGTTGATGGTAAGTTCTTTATACCATGAGTAAAAAAGACTGCGGTAGGTACGCATTTTCTCTACTTATGGTATATTATTTCTGGTCAGTTTGCAAACAACATAACGATTTTCAGACAATAACGAATAGGATAAGAGTAAGAATATTAAAGAAAGAAAAGAAAGAAAGAAAGAAAATACATTTATTCACAACACAAGACAACAAAATTATTAGGTACAAAAAAAAACAACACAAAGGTATGTGTCATTGCGGTTGTGAATCGGACACTGGCTCAGTATAATGCTGAAGCGTTAAAAACACCCCAGCGCTGATTTTCAGCCAGCACCGTCGGCAACCCTCGGGCCGTTATAAAGACATACTACACACCATTAACTACATAAAACTACTACTATTACTTATAATTTTTAAATGTTATTTCAGAAACTAACAAACTCACAAAAGAAATCTATATCGAAATACTCCAGACAACTCTGCGATTTGCGTACTCTAACCACCAGTCTAACATCCGTTCTCGACGTTGACACGTCAGACGTTAACGTCACTACGCTAAGCGAAAAGCTCAAGATCCTTACAGAATGTTACGCAAACGCAAGTATCTTGCTCGACCAATTCAGCGTCCTCATAAAATCCTGCCCAGAAAAAGAGATAAGACCAGAATCGGAGCCAGAGTTTGATGCTCTCCTCTCCAAGTCTCCTATAGTGCGCTGCTACAAGAATTCTGATGAATGGCACGCTTTGTACAAAAAAATAAAAGCTGTAATTTCCACTGTAGATAAACAGAAGTCTGCTCTACACAAATTAACAAAAACGATGCCGAAAGAAATTGGAAGCAATTTCGGACCGGTACCAGAAGTATCCCAATCTCTCATTGATGTTACCAATGAAGCGAAATTGAATTTAGACAAAATAGCACAAGATTTAGATAGTGTTCTAGACGAGTACCACTTCAAGCTCCAACTGTCTCTTGAAATGGATGAATTACCTGAACATCCGATTTTGAGGAGTATCGCAAATCTATCAAAGTATGTAAGAGAAATTTTACAACAACTTGAGATCTACGATGAACCTGTCGACGTATCCATGGAAGAAAAATCTGAGAGCAAGAAATCTGAATTGATGGCTGACACTGAAGATCTTATAGCTACAATGCTACTGGTCATTCAATCAGTGTACAAGAAACATCTGCCTCAAGATTCGACAGATGTTGACGTGCTTAATGCAATTGATGAAATTATAGACAACGGCGAAAAAGAAAAGCAAGAATCAAACGAAATCTTGGAAGATAATCACCTGAAGGAACTTTTACAAGAGAAACTATCCAATGACGCTAAGTTGCTGAAGCTAGAAGCTTTGTTAAATAAAATGTACAACCTGCTGGTTAAATATGTAGAATTTGTAGGTACTGGAAATGAAGACGTAGATGAAGTTAAGAATGTTGTGATGAGGTTGGTTCCGATATTGGAGCAAACTGTATTGTTTGTCCAATACTTTGTGACACAAAAGGTGGCAGTACACAGAGTGTCATGCAAGATGCTGTCGATTCTCTTGAAAATTTTCTCCGACTTAGCACTTAAAGGGTAAGGTCTTCTTCAAAAAGTTAATTTGTATTTTTTGATAGTTTTTGATAGGACAAGTTTTAATTAACATAGATTTCTTTATAGATTTTGTAAACCTTCTGATATGGATATGGAAGACGGTGAAGGCGAAGATGGTCCAGGGAAGTTGACCGGTGGGACAGGTTTGGGCGATGGAGAAGGGCAGAAAGATGTCTCGGAGAAAATAGAAAACCAGGTACGTAATACAATGCAATCAAATCAAAAACTTAAAGAGTAGTGACAAGAACTTACTGCATGCGGCATGACCACGTTTTTTTTACAACATGTATAATTTATTACCAGGATCAACTTGATGATGCTCATCGTCCAGGAGAAGAAAAGAAAGAAGAAGAAAGAGATTGCAAAGAAGAAGAGAAAGGAGTAAACATGACCGATGATTTTGATTCGCATTTGCAAGATATTGACAAAAAAGGTAATCATTTATAGATAATTTGCGTCTTACAACTAAATGAAATCTTATTGCTCATGTTAATATTCATAAATCTTTTTCTAGAAGGAGATTCAGATCAAGAAGACGATGAAGACGATGCTGACAAGCAAATGGGAGACACAGATAATGCTGCTGAAAAGTATGTTGGACAATATTATACACAATTATATCAGAGATTTTGAAAAGCGGCTAAATATATGTCTGGTGTTAGAAGTTAAAAAATAAGTGATAATGCCGTTTATTTTCAGGTTAGACCAACAAATATGGGGTTCAGAAGATGAAGACATTGATGAAGAGCAAAATAATAAAAAGGACAAGGAAGAAAAAGGCAAGGGCGAAAGCACAGGTGAAAAAGAGATGGGTGCTAAGGAGGAAGAACAGGGACAAGACGACGGGACTGAAGGGAAGGAGAAGAAGAAAAAAGATATCAATGAAATGCAAGAACCTGAAATCGACGATGACCAAGTACGTAGAAAAATACCTAAGTTTTACTGTAAAAGTATTTCAGGAGATAATTTATACTGTAATTTATTATACTTACTACATATTATACTGATTAGGTAAAAATTATCTTAATATTTCTCAATAAAATTGTACACGACAAATTTACACATATCAGCGGATTTATGTAGTCAGTCATGTTCAGCAAATTTTGTTATTTTAGAGATCAGGCTAATTATGTAATTAAATATGTTCAGCAAGTTTTGAGTAGTATACATATCAGTGGATTTATGTAGTCAGACTTGTTCAGCAAATTTTGATATTTTACAGATCAGGCTAATTATTTAATTAAACATGTTCAGCAACTTTTGTAAAAATAATGTACAATACCTTTGGTATTACCAAATGTCTACAGAGATTTGTACAACAGCCTGTTCAGTTACATATGAACTGTTATAGTGTGCAGGTGTTTTGAAAATTTGTATGTGTTCATGGACTTTCGTTGCTGACTGTACCTACCTATTTACAATTATTGATAAATAAATTCTTTTGCTAGGTGGATCCTTTCCATGGCAACCAGCAATCCATGCCAGAGCCAGAAGATTTCGAAATGCCTGATAACATGGATGTCGATGGTGAAGAAGGAGACGACAAGGTAAATAATATACTAACACTTATTTAATAATTTACAACTGGCATATTATGAAGGATATAAATGAGTGCTTACAAAATTAACAAATGTTTAACAGGAAGGCGAGACAGAGACAGAAAACCCGTTCGACATCGACGTCATGAAAGAGAACATCCCGGAAGAGCCAGAAGAAGAAAAGAAAGATAGAGACAATACTGGCCTAGAGGTTTCAAGCGACGAAGAAGATGGCAATGATAATGATAACGGTGAAGATGGTCAGAATCAAGAGGTTAGTAAAATTACATTTTGATTGCATCGTTGTTCATGTCAATGTTAATATATATTGCATTAAAATATCTAATTTTATTAATAGGATGCCCATGAAAAAGAAGAACACCAAGCACCTGAAACCGATAAAGACAAAGAAGGGGACGTAAATGAAACTGATCAAACAGAAGAACCTGAAATAGATAATGCTCCTCAAGAACCCGAAACTGACGAAACGCATCCAGAAGAAAAAAAAGAAGACGAGCTTCCTAACAACCCCGACAAAATTGATGAAAATGACCAAGTAGAGGAAAAGAAACAGGAAGCTAAACCGCAAGCAAATCCTTCTACTAACGACCCATCGGCTGGTGAGAAGGCTGAAAATGCTGAAATGGAACGAGGTACTGATGATAATGTGGAGACTAATGCGGAACAGAAGAAAGATGAAGAAGCGGCGCCTTTCGTAAGTAATACCACTTTAATACAAAAAAAGTATTGAAGCTTTACAGATTTTAAAAAATTTTTTTTAGAGCTGCTATTTTTTTTTAATCATGAAAACAGTATTTGTTATACTTTTTTGATGGAACAGTAAATGTGTGTGATGTGTGTAAATGTGTGATGATGTTATGAGCGTAAAAAGTAGAATACTGTAAGGTCCCGTAGTCCTACAAGGACCGCTTATTGTTTCGCCATGTCCATCCATCCGTCCAACCGCCGTCCGCGGCTTAGCTTAGACTGTTAATGCTGGAAAGCTGTAATGCATTAGACATTGAAAATGTTTCCTTCTAATGGATTTCCTTCTAATTCTTATGATAGACTAGCTTTTGCCCGCGGCTTCGCTCGCGTTAAATTTGGGGTAACAATTAACATACATTTACTTTCTGCGATTGATTTTTTGGAGGATTACATGGAAATATAAATACAGTAAGACGTTGTTTTAGACAGATGGTGCACATTTTGGAATTTAAAGATCAACCTACGTATACGTAATTAATCATTCATAATTCGTACCAACTCTGAAACAACCACCCCTACCAACCCTGTACCAACCCTGTTTCGCTGAAACGTTAAAGACTGACGCGTTTCTTTTGCCGGCGACTTCCTACACGGTATAGGATATAGGATTGTATCTCGAGAAATTGTTAAGTCCCCGCGGGACATGCATTACTGTTATGATCTATTTTAATATTCTTAATTGTCGATGAGAGACATATTGTAGCTTTCTATTATTGAAAGAATTTTGAAATTCTGCCCCGAAATTGAATTCACTTATTTTTATTCTGCGGAAATTTTGCATTAAAAAAAAAGAAGTTTGTCCATCAGGGATATTGTAGCTTTCTATTGGTAATAGAATTATTTAAATCAGCTCAGTAGTTTCAGAGATTACCCCCAACAAACAAAGAAACCAACAAAGTTGAGATATTTTCCTATTCCATGGGATTTTCTAAAAATCTTTCCCTAGTGCACCTCTGTATTACTTTAGGTCCATCTATGCTAATTTCAAGTCTCTAGCATCAGTAGTTTTGGCTGTGCATTGTCTGTCAGTCAGCCAGTCATGGTACTGTTCAGGTAGAGTTAGGTATAGAATTATAAATAAATCAACCTTGAAGTTGAATTCACTTTTTGCTATCCCTCGGGAATTTTATGTTTTTCCGGAGGAAAGTAGCGTATGCCAATCAGGGATAATGTAGCTCCCAATTGGTAAAATATATTTTTAAATCAACCCCAATGATGAATTTACTTATGTCGATCCTGCGGGAATTTTGCATTCTTCTGTAGAAAAGCAGCCTATGTCAATGAGAGATACTGCAGATTACTATTAGTGAAAGAATTTTTAAAATCAGCTCCAAATTTGGATTGCCTTACTCTTACTTACTTCTACCTATCCTGCGGGAATTTTGCATTTTCCCAAAGAAGAGTAATCTATACCAATCAGCAATAGTGCAGCTTTATATTAGTGGAAGAATTTTTAAAATCAGCTCTGAAGTTGAATTCAGTTTTTTCTATCCCATGGGAATTTTGGATTTTCCGAAAAAAAGTGGCCTATGTCAATCGAGGATAGTCATATCATATGAAAGAATTTGTAAAAGCAGTGCCAAAGTTGAATTTACTTATTTCTATCCCGCGGGAATTTTTCATTTTCCCGGAAAAACGTATCCTATGTCAATCAGGAATACTGTAGCTTACTTTTGTTGAAAGAACTTTTAAAATCAGACCCGAAGTTGAATTCACTTATTTCTATCCCGCGGGAATTTTGTATTTTCCCGAAGAAAAAGTAGCCTTTGTCATTTGGGGATAGTCATATCACATAATATGTAAGAATTTTTTAAATCAGCTCCGTTATTGAATTAATTTATTTCTATCCCGCGGGAATTTTGCATTATCCCGGATAAAAAGTAACCTATGTCAATCAAGGATAGTGTAGCTTACTAACGGTGAAAGAATTTTTAAAAATCGGCTCAATAGTTTCAGAGATTCGACTACAAACAAAGAAGCGAAAAAAGTTTAGATATTTCCCTATCCCGTGGGAATTTCGAAAAATCCTTTCTTAGTGCGCGTCTACATCTATTAAGGAACATATATTCCAAATTTCAAGTTTCTAGCCCCAGTGGTTTAGGCTGTGCGTTGATCTATAAGTCAGTCAGTCAGTCAGTCAGTTTCTTCTTTTATATATATAGATGAATGAGGCATTAAGATACGAATTTAAGTTGCTTTCAAACTAAAACTGTCACTGATATAGGAACAAGCGCAAGAGCAAGTAGGCGAAGATAGACAGTCGACGGGTCGCTCTGAACTGGACAAGAGCGACAAAGGGCACCGCGGCGAGAAGCAGGCGACCAGCCAAGCTGATCTGGCCACTGACCATAAGCAGAGAAAAGAGAACAAGCCCGGCCAGACCGACCATGAAAGGACACTGGGTATGTAACATTTGAATATATGTATATATACGATGATTTTTAATCGGTGATTAAGTACTAGTTTTTCTAATTTAGTAATTGTTATTGGTCACGTTAATGTAGTAGATACAATGAACAAATATTTTTTCTGTGATAATTTTTATTTCGAAAATTACTTTTAATACAAATTCATTGTCACCATACTAATGGTTTAGTAACTAAAGAAAGAGGTTGTAAGCTCATAGACTAAATGTTTGAACATGTATCCAGTGGTTACTGGTTTTAACAATATCTTAATTGAATAATAAGGAAATGGCATGAGACCTTCCCTAATGAATTCAATTTCGGCTGCCTATTTATATTTCTCAAATCTGATCACCGATTAAAAATCATTGTGTACACGTCCATGACAAGCCGTGGTATCCTAATGGTATGACATTGATTTTTCGTTAAGGTGACGTGAATGAAGATAAGAAGAGATCTCGGACCCTAAACGTTGAGCGTGAAGAGGAGACTGGCGAAGATGGCGCCGACAACAACGACGACGGCGAGAAAGATGCCGATGCGTATCAGCACGTCAAGCAGGCTAAAAAGGATGACTTACAGGTATATTTGGATTGTATTATTATATTCTCTATGGAAGTCCTGATTCCTCAACAAGGCTAAAATTATTATTAGTATATCAACTTCTAACGGGGACTATGTATGGAACACAATTTTTCTCTTATAAGAGACTATATAAAATTTAACTTAATAGAAAACCGGAATATAAAACAAATGACTTAAGGTCGTTTGTCACGGTCAGCTAGGCACTACAGCGCCAGTAGATGACGTTAGTGTGCAAATTCCTCGTATTTTATTTTTTTTAGGAATGAAATCGTGGATATTTTTATAAATAATGTACATACCGCCAATAGCGTGAAATTTTGATATATCGTACCAAGTTTCAGATGTATTTAATTTAGAAAATACTTTCACGATCGCTGCAGTTTCGACTGAGATATTTCGCACACATGCTTGTAATTTGTGTAAACAGAAGTCTTGTTAATTTCGCTCTCATGATCAAAGAGCAATGGCCTAGTTGCATAAGGCTAGAGTTTACCCTACCCACAGCTTAGGAAGTTCGGGTTCAAACCCGTTGTAAGATTTGTTTTTTGTTTTTTTTATTGTTTAATGATTTTTAAATGTGTAGCTAAAAATTTATAAGACCTAATTTGGGCACAAACATTTTTTAAATTTTAGGTAAATCTGAATATGCACAGCACAACTACACTAAGTACTATGAGACTTATAATTCCTCACATCCACTCAAGGGTTGCTTGATAGAGATCCCTTCGAGGGATAAGTTCGCCTTAACAATGTCAAGGAAACCGAATCACGTACCAGAGTGAACCCATGGAACCTTTTCATATTCAATTGCGCTGTGATTCTTTGGCAGGTGTATGGGATGTCAACATGACATTAGTAGCCATAGGTTCCACCCTGGTACGTGACTCAGTTTCCTGGACCGTAACTCACGATTGTTTATTTATTTTTTATTTACAATACATTTACATACTATTAATAATTAATTAGTCATAATCATTATCCCTATACATACCTACATACACAGGCTCCACAATGAGGGCTTGGGCGTTATTTTCAACGCAGACCCAGTGTGAATTAAATATAGCGCAAACCATTAATTATTTAGCGGTGTCTGTGACGTTTCTTCACGATATTTTGCTTCAATGCAAAAACACGTGAAAATATGAAATAGACTTGTTAGTATTACTACACAACTAGGTAGTTGTTTATTCAGGCCACTCTAAATTCTTACCCGATAGCTTAATAACCTTCTTCTTAGGTGGTCGACGCAGCAACGAAAGAACAAGCTGAACAACAACCGACGCTACAAAAAGACGATGAAGAGGCGGAGGCTATGAAGGAAGACGATGAAATGCCGATGGACGTGGACGACGAAGACATAGAGGTGAATGGAATAACCGAGAAAAAGTTTAATTTTTAAATAGGGAACTACCACGGAATAAAGAGACGTGGAAGTGTTTAGTGGGCGTTCCCGCGCTGCGAAGCATGTGAGGTACACCTCAAAACCTGTCTCAGTCATGTGTCAACCGATGTGCAGACGTGACGTTTCGTGCGTAACCAGAATCGAATATTATTTTATTTGGCGAAAACTTGCCGTATTGTGCAGTGTTGAGCTATCAAAATGATAGTAAAATTAAAAAATCTCTCGAAAATACAAACTGAGACATGGATGCTCAGAAAAACCAGAAAAATAGACCAGCACTGGGCATCGCACCCAGGTCCTCAGCAATCCGTACTGCGTGCTATTACCCCTACACCACTGCTGGACAGGAATCTAGACACGAATTTTTCCTATGCATACATATCTCAGGTTGCTTATTTCTACTACGCTACTTAAGCAGCAGCACTAGCGATATTTATTCTTTCGGAACTAACCGCTCACCCAGACAAGAGATGTCGCTACTAAGCAATCAAATTATGATTGGTTTTTTGGAGTCTTTTTGTATTTTTTATTTCAACTCCAAATTTGTTACTCTTACGGGTAACAAATGTGCCGTGTACACCGGGGGTAGTAACAATTTGAAAAAAATCTCTCGAGAAGGCATTTTGTACCATCAGTAAATACTATTTACCTAATTTTAAAATAAAAACATGGTTTCAGATTCTACGACATTATTTTTCCCTTTGCTTAAATGAAAAACAATTCTATCGATCACAACATAAGGTTCATAATCGTGTGTTCTTTGCCTGATAGAATAATCTACAATCTAGAATGTTCGCTATCCGCGCGCTACTCGCGTCGCAAGGGATGTGGCTATGATACTAGTGTCATCTGTCATCTGGCACGTAGCTGTGACTCCTGTTAAAATTTAAACCTAACACTAATCGAAATAAAGTTCATAATGAATTGGTAATTTTTCTTCAAGCATTGAGTAGCCAAACTGATTTGCCTGCTTTTGTTTTGCGTCTGACGGTTGCTCCGCTACTGAACGTTAGATGACAGAACTTTGTATGCAATTCGAATGTAAGAATAATAGGACGTAACTCGTTACAACGCGTAATTGATTTTCGACACTATGCCACTACTTTAAAATATGCTAACGCCGTACCAAACATATTTTTAAAATTAATAATTTCGTACCGATCTACGGTAGACTCGAACGAAATGCACATCAAATTGAAGAGCGTAAAAAATTAGTCAATCAGAGTCGACAACTTGTAGGCGGATAATTCGGATTATCGAGTATTTGCAATATAAACTTGAATAAATTACTAAGTATATAATAAACAGTATGTCAAAGTCATCACATCAAAGTGGCGTTAGTGTCACGTCATCACGTGTCACAGGTGTCACAGGTTTGCATTTCGTTCTCCATTGTGACCTCTTAAAGGCCCCACACACGGTGCGATTCGTCGATCTGTCAGATCGATCGTACAGACGAATTGACAGTATATGGGTTGATTATGAGACAGAGACATCATAGTTATTTGGGCAAATAAGATTTAGGAGAAATATCTACTAGTGAAATACCGATACGTAGGTTAGCTGTGAAAGTACGTTTGTGATAATATTAAGGCTGGGAATATACGTCAGATTTTTCGATAAGTACGACAGTCTTTACACTGGCAAAAAAAAATTTTCAGACATTATTATGAGTCTACATTTTACCCGAGCGAAGCCGGGTTTTCATCTAGTTTTTAAATAAAACACAACGACCAATCATTTTCAAGTTACATAGTAGTTAACTTTATGTTAGTGTGAGTTTGGCGACATCGGTTCTGATACTAATCGAGGCTGACGCCACTTCCACTAGTCTCTTTATTCCGTGGGAACTACCATTAGATTAAATCGTTTATGAATAATTCTTTTACCCGATACACTGAGCGATTAAGGCAGACTATATTTTTTTTATTCTACGAGTTCTAAGTTGTTTATCGCTGTCAGTTAGTTGTATGTAGGTATTAAAAAAAACTATTACCAAATAATTTTCATATAGTAATTAATTATTTGTTACATAGGTGGAAAAATCTGATGAAATCAAATCGGAGAAGTTAAAAGGGAACGAGAAGGAAAAAGAGAAGCCTGGCAACAAGAAAGAGGGAAGCGACGAACCGACGGGGGAGACGGGGATCGAAGTGGAAGGGGAGAGCGTGGTTACTGCCTCCGTGCCGAGGGGACTAGAAACCACTTATCATACCAAGTATGTTTAACTTATTATTTTTCCATACATTAT
Source organism: Choristoneura fumiferana (assembly GCF_025370935.1). Lineage (NCBI taxonomy): Eukaryota > Metazoa > Arthropoda > Insecta > Lepidoptera > Tortricidae > Choristoneura > Choristoneura fumiferana. Next base: position 7,243,655 of record NC_133485.1, on the reverse strand, counting down.
TCTAATACCTCTACAATGAGAAATCTAAGTAATAAAAATATATACGTATAAATATAATAAAGGACTAATTTTTGTTTGTTTTTATGTAGGGTAGGAGGTTATCTGTAGAACTACGGAACTGATTCCAAAAATATTTTACAACTTGTAAGAAAGCGATACTACCCTCAACTTTACATACTACATGTATGTTTGTTTAAAGCGGATGGTGACAGCTAGAAAATATAACCTGTAACTTTTTTCCAGACTATCAGACGTCACCCAACAATCCGTAGACTTATCCCTCGAGGAATATATGAGCATTCGGTCGTGGCTGGCGAGCGGGCGGCGCGGCGGCGGCGCGGACGACGCGTGGCGGACGCTGTGGCGACGCAGCGCCGGCGCGGCTGGCAGGCTGTGTGAGCGGCTGCGGTTAGTGCTGGAACCCACTGCGCGCTCGCGGCGGGCTGGTAAGTCTCACTCCTAATAAAACTGTAAAAATGCTTTGGAACCATTTTAATAATTATTTTCGTGATACTATCCAATTGTTTGTTATGATTAGAGATACATATGACTAGTCAGTTAAACGAAAATAATATTATTATCCATACTGTATGGACCATACAACATGTTTGTGAGCTCTTAACACATGTAAATGTAAAGATGTGCATAATTATTTTTAATAAATTTAAGCCGAATCTGATATTTTGAAAACTCTTAAATTTAGTTTTTTTTTTATATATTAAAGCAATGTATAGTCGAAGTCATAAATTAATATGCTACTATGTCGCCAAATATACACCAAACTTATTGTTAATAGTATAAAGGTGTTTCCATATTTTTGATGTCTTGGTATCGTATATTAGCCTTAGACTATACCTATTGGAGGATATTAAACTAATGTCCACCAGTGATGCTAGATTTGAGCCGTTACAAACTTACCATTCATGTACCAAAATATAAACCTTCAACACAACTTTCCAGGTGACTTCAGAACCGGCCGCGCTATAAACATGCGTCGCGTCATCCCATACATAGCGTCCCACTTCCGCAAGGACCGCATCTGGCTGCGGCGCACCAAGCCGGCGCGGAGGGAGTATAAGATCGCCATCGCTGTTGACGATTCCAGTTCTATGGCCGATAACAGGAGCAAGGAATTGGCGTTTGAGAGCTTAGCGCTGGTTTCACAGGTTAGTTTTCAATTCGTTCGATTGTTTTTGCAAATTTTAGGTACTATAATAATAATAATATAGCCTTTTTGTTCCGAACTGGTAGTTTTCTATTTTTTTTTTTTTTGTTGTTGATTATCATAAAATGTCCCTCAGTTCGGTGTGTCTTTTGACATAGGCCTCCTCCAACTGCCTCGTTGGAGGGTGTTGGTCTGACGTCCCAAGGTGACCGGCCTGGTTGGGACCTTTTGTTGTTGTATTTTTTTAAGTTTAGCGTTTTAGTTTTAGTTTTCCGTCTGCTCCTGGTTTCTTTTAATTGCTAGATCTGCGTTTTATTATTTTCGCTAGACCCTGCTCTGAAGAAAGAGTTTGTTTTATTCAGTTTGGGTTTGTTTTTCAAAATGCGTGTCTCGGTATTTGGCGTATTAGGTGATTCTGTGGGTGAGCGCTTTCTCTTTTCATTTTTTTCTTTTATGATTAACCGATCATATGCAATATACCCTTCTTTACCCTTTTCAAGTTCCTCTTTCAGTTTATTTTTTAGCTCTTTCCTTACTAAGAGTACTTCCTTAGGATAATCTTCGGTTACATATATGTTTTCTGGTAGATACTTTTTGTTTCTAAGAAGTTCATTTCTTCTCCATTGTAGAGTGAGCGTGACACATATGGGTCTTATCTTATTTTCAGTTTTCTTTCCAATTCTGTATGCATTACTAATTTCCCACTTGTCCCAGGTGTTCAAATTTGCTTTGTCACTAACATTGTCTAATACTGAGGTTACGATGGCCAGTAGTTCCGAAAAGTGAGTTTCAGTTTCTGGGACGCCATGAAGGATCAAGTTATTCTTCCTCGCATCCTTCTCCAAGAAGTATATTTTTGATTTTAAGACATGAACTTCTTTTTTTAATGATGCTGTCTCTTCCACTAAAGGTTTTAGTTTTTTGTCCATTGTAATAGCCATATTTTCATTTATTACAGCTGTTTGTTGCTGCATTTCTTCTTTCATTTTTTCCCATAATAATTTTAGTTGTGGATCCATTGTATTAGGATTCTACTAAAATAGTACTTTATTTATTTTGGTAGCTTTGTTTTTCATGTAATGGCAACACTGGGGATCGAGCGGCAGGTGACAGTTGTCAGTTGACGCATCAAAGTGAAAACTAAATTCCACCCTACCCTCCCGATGGATGTGAAAAGTGAATATTAATTCCACCTCGTCCTTCACTTCAGTTTTTCACACACAGTTTATGCAGGGTTTCTTCTTGAATAACTTATATTCCTTTGTTAATGGTGTTTTCCAAAGACTGCTGTGTAAATCCGCCGAACACACGGTTTGTGGTACACTTTAACAAATATTTTCGATTAAAAATCGCAGGAGCCTCTTTTCGCGTAGTGAACTGTTTGACAGCCGTACCGTACCGTTTAGGTACTACTTTAGTGTTTATTTTATATCCCGCTTAATATTATAAATGCGAAGTTCGTAAATCTATTTGTTTGTTGCCTCATTACGTCAAAACTGCTAAACCAATTTAGATAAAATTCGGTATACAGATAGTTTTTATTCCTGAAAATTGCATAGTTCCCGCGGGATAGCGATAAACGAATTCTACGCAGACGGAGTCGCGGGTAACAGGCTAGTTAAAAAATAAATCTGGGGAATACCAAGGTAAAAGCAATTAATATCAGTTTCGTTGAAAAAGACACTATCGGTTGGCCGGGACACGATAAAGGTAAAAGCAAGAATTACATTTCGCGAGCAAGAACTTCATTATTCGATAAAATATTTGCTGGAGCGAAAGAGATAAACTATATGATTTCTTAAGTGAGTGATGAAGATGCCAATAACACAGCGTGAATAGTTTAAAAAGTCAATCGACTATATACATATAGAAAACCCAGGGTAAACGCGCCATTTAAATTCGGTTCAGAATGACATGATGCATTTGATTTGCAGGCTCTTAATAAAATTCAGTTTGATTATGTATGTATCATAATCAAACTTGGACATTTTATTTACCAATTTTCGTATTTATATTTACGGTTAGAATTATACCAAAATTAGAACACACTGAAAAAAACCTGAAAGTATAGCTGATCGATCGATTCCACATCGATTCAGTTTTGTTGCCAGATAAACCTGAGCATCGATATATATGGCGAAATTTCTCTACATGTTCTCCAAACAGTTATTTTTTATCGCCAATTTATCCGCAATTTCATTTTTGTCTCCGCATTTTTCAGGCTCTCAATCTTCTCGAATCCGGCGACCTCGCAGTCCTGAGCTTCGGCGAAAAACCAAACCTCCTGCACCCCTTCACTGAGCAGTTCTCAGAACATTCCGGATCGAAGATTCTAGAACAACTGCGCTTCGAGCAAACTAAGACGAAGATCGCTCAGTTGCTCGACTTTTGTACAGTTATGTTCGAAGAGCAGAATGTGAGAAGTGACGCTGTTAATGCCAAGTTGTTGGTGGTAGTAAGTGATGGCAGAGGAATATTTTCTGAGGGCGAAACGAGAGTGCTGCAAGCGGTCAGGAGAGCGAGACAGCAAGGCATATTCTTGGTATACGTTATCATCGACAATCCGGATAATAAGGTAAGAATAAATAAATAAATATCACGGGACAATTCACACTAATTGTTTTTTTTTTAATGAAAGCATAAAAGAAATATAATTGTGATATTTTAAGGTTTTTTAAAACGAAAAGGTTTTTAGGTGCCCCGAATGATATTGATATTCGAACCTACTCTTAAGATTTCGTTGAGCAAACGTATTGCTAATAAAAAAAAACTATATATGTGATTTAATCATTAGATAAGTGTTGCTTCGATTTTATGTTCCCCAGAAAATAGATACAGTTTACGCCTTGCATATTAACATTAATTTTGACGTACAGTTGAAGAAATTGAACCAGATACCAGGATGGAACCTTTTCGCTACAAATGTCATATTCATATTATGTTGCCATTCGATACATCAGCGAAAGAAATCAATCATCATGAAATTGATTGTAAGAAAGTTCCATCCTGGTATTCCTGGTACACGTTTCAGTCTTATATAGTTTTAGTCAAAGAAAATTAAATTTGAAATTGTGGCATTTCAAGCAAATTATTCAACAATCCATATTCGTTCTCTATTTCAGGACTCTATAATGGACATCAGAAGGCCCCTCCTAGACCCGACGACGAACACGCTCGCCGGTTTCGTCCAATATTTGGATACTTTCCCATTCCCCTTCTACCTGATACTGCGCGATATATCCGCTCTGCCTAACGTATTGGGCGATGCGTTGAGACAGTGGTTCGAATTAGCTGTTAATACTACCAGCTAGTAAACTTTTGAGTTTATAAGGGTCGATCAACTTTTTCTTGTACCTCGTTGCCATGGTTACTTCCCCTGAATAACTGTCACAGTACAAAAAAGGAGCAGTATAACGTCTTCATGCAAATGGCCGGAACGCGAGTTATACCTACGCGCCACGAATTCTCCGCGTACCACGGCAACCATCAGGCGCGAGTGCTCCGCGGTTACGTACGGACTCACGCGCATTTATTACGTACCTTAATATGTCACAACGATATAAACAGTATTGTTCGGTGTACGGATGTCTAAATTCATCTAATATAATAAAAACGTATCTAATGAAGTTATCAGAATGCCATTTTTTTATACTCTTAAATTCAACAATAAAGCTTTTCGCACATCCCAGAAGAGGCGCAAATACTTCTCTGTAGGTAATTTGTAGGTAACAAATATACTTAGTGATGAAGCTAAATAAAACCGTTTGAAACATAATACGTTTTGTGGTTTTTAAAATAACGTAAAATGCATTTTTGTTAAACACTAGTTAGTCCATTCCTTCCATGATTTCCTAAAGCTCCTAATCCTTTCCCTACTTTAAATTTCATGTAACATTATCAAATGAAATACATAACTGAAGAGTGACAGTTAGTAGAGTTAGATTAGGCAGCCCAGCGTATATCAAGGACGCTGCCGAGACGGTATACTGCTCCTTCTTTGTACTGTCACAGAGTACATGTACTGTGTAACTGTTTAAAACCGTGAGTTTTTGTTTTCTGTGGTTAAAATTCATCGAGCGTACATATTTGTCATAGTTACAAGCCCATTATTTTATAGACTATCTCCTTAGCACATATGTAGCACATATTATAGTAGTTTTTTTTTTCAAGAAACTGTCACTGTTCTCCTGGACAACGTGACAGAACAACAAACAAGAAAAAGTTTACTGACCCAAAAATAAATCTTAGTACATTCATATAAAGATATTTTGGTTAGTATAATCAAGGTACAATCTAATACTTAATAAAATTTACTTTACATTAGTCACGATAAATGTATTACGAATTATGATTATAAAAATGACTCAAGACAAGTTATAATTATTATTATAAATGGTTCGTTTATTTTTGGTTAAGATGGTGATGTGAACGATAAGATTGACTAGAGGTAAAGATTATTCTGATTATAGATATTACTTGTAAATTGTTAAGCTGAGTTAAAAATTATGCTACAATAGAAAATTGTAACTATTTTTATTTTTGAAAAAAATAAATATCATGCAACTACCAAGGCTTTTATTTGTTACTCGCAGGATAGTGGTGAAATGAAAAGATGCAGTTTAAAAAATTATTGTATATTTGTCAACTGAAAAGTAAAGAATATCTTAACATAGTTTTTTCTTAACAATAATTCGCGAATTAACGAAAACAGCTAACAGTTAGGCCGTGTTACAGAGGCCGTTTTTTCATTTCATATTTTATGCAAATAAACTACTTACCCATAATTAACTTGTTTCCAAATAAAACAAATTATGCTATTCAATGCACCTCTTATTTGCTAAAACTGATATACATACGACGCTACTTAATTACTTTACAATATACGGATTGATTTAAAAATAAAGTCTACTATGAACATCGTGTCGAATCGCAAATTAATAATTCTAGTAGCAGCAAACCAGTACAATATTACTTATTTAAATTTTAAATTAACATTTGCGTAACCTTAAAACCCTGTAACACACCTAACCCACTTCGGATACAACTTTAATTCTTAAACCAATCCGTAATTAACAATAATAATAGCAAAATATAAACTATGATAAAGTTTATAATAAAATATACTAACTCATGTAGAATATTGAATATGTAATTCAGACGTAACATTATTACTTAAGCTAAAGATTATTTTAACTTCTGTTAGTATCATGACGTGGTGTTATATGTTCAATAAATTAAATTTAAATAAAAACCAGCTCTCGGTTTCTTTGAGCGACATTAAAGCTGTTAGCAAAACCGACGAGAAAACTAAGCCATTTAAAATATTTACATTCTCATTTAAATGTTACAGTATAAGAGTTACAAAGAAGGTAGAAATACATGACGTAGATAAGAATGCTACTTAATTGGACCTCAATTCGCAGACGCGCGTTTCAACTATTAAGTTTTAATTAGTCTAGCTAAAATTGTTTTTTAAATGGAAATGTCCCCTTAGCAATTGAAAATCACGCCTCAAACGCTGAAATTGAATCGAATTTCTAAATAGGAAGTGTTACGTAATTAAATGTATGTCCACTTAAGTATAAAATAGACAAGGCCATATCGGTAAAGTTACAGTTTCGAGAACAAAAAGAATTGTTATAAGAAGTCTTAAAACCGTACAGTATACATATAAAATACTTTAAGTACGTAATATGTATGTCCACTTAAGTATAAAATAGACGGCTATTATTACAGTTTCGAGAACTTGTTATAAGAAGTCTTAAAACCGTACAGTATGCATATAAACTCCACTGCAGTCGCTCGGCTTTACCACCAACGCAAAAAGTAGTTTGTAAAGGCGGTCTCCGAAATTGTGAAATAGACAACGGTATGTACGAAATATAAACAAGTTTAACACAAGAATGGATTCATGGAAATTGACATTACTGTTCAGAGTGCAAGTGAAAATATAAGAATACCGTACCGAATAAGGTACGAGTACTAAACTTTCGCGATTTTCATTCATATAAGTTACATGTCCGGAATTTAATCACGACTTAAATATATCGCTACCTACAGTTTACGCGCGGCTTCGCTCTGTTCGGGGTCGTGGAGTCGACGTGAAATTCTGAGATTTTACTATATTTCCATGAAAATTCTCAAATTTTACACCGTAGTCTTTATTTACGTTGTAATAAGAACACCTTTGCACAATTTCTAGACTTAGCGGTTAAGATTTTGGGATGTTACCCGCGGGAATATCGGGATTAACCTTTCGCATGTAGAAGGTAAAAAAAACCCGTAATCTAGCCTCCATTGTGTCAAATAATAACGCGGATTAAGGTCAAAATAGAAAAAAGAGTTTTGAAAGAAAGAAAGATATAAGGCATTTCATGGCATTTCATTTCATTCATGACAAGACAACATAGAAAAAAAAAGTGCGCATGTCACGAAATGGTTCCAAATCAGCCAACCGCCGATCTTAGTTTTAGCGTGAGAGAGTATTAGACGCACAACACAAACACACACACACACACACACACACACACACACGCGCGCACGAATGCACGCGCACGTGCGTACTTTCACATTTATAATATTAGTATGATTACCCGGATAGATCGGCCATAATGTACTTATGACCACGGCCGCTGCAATGGGGCCAAAAAGTAGTTATTTTAGCGATATATTTAAGTCCTGATTAAGTACCGTGTTTACCTCAGGTGTTTACATAAATAATAACTTAATATGCACCACTGTTGGCATGAAGATACATTTTTCGCGGTGCATTTAAAAAATTGGTTTAATTAATTGTCCATTGTACAACTTTGTACAGGAAATGCAACGATCGGTCCACCTATTTTTAAAATAAATAAAATAAAATTAGTTCAAATTCTTACTGTTGTAAAAAATATATTCTTACTTCCACTCTGGTGCCATCTCAATCTCACTAAAACTTTAATTCCAACTTCGGATTTTATATTTATTTATAAGTTATTGTTCTGATGTCTATAAAAATCAGGCCCCTGTACCAAAAAACGTTATAAGTGCTAGAATTCTACATAAAAGCCACTTTTTTGTATGAGAAAGTTAACAATTATGTCTATTTGTAGCACTTGAAATTTTTGTGGCACACGGGCCTGTAGTCTACTCTTGTCACTTTAGTATATAATGCCTATTCGGAAATCCAAGTAGCGCCAGGCTAGCTTTCTTTTACTGCCAATGGTGGCGAATCCATTCCGTTTCACTAAAATCATACGCAGGCGAAGTCGCAGACAATGTATGAATGCCCACTTCTGTCTGGCTTTAAAACCAGATTAAACCTTATGCCTCCATAGATCGGCATGCTACTGGGCTATTGTAACTGGTAAGTTAGTTGATACTTGTGTTTTCCTAAGTCTTTGTGTGATCGAGTGTGTCGGGAGTTTTAAACATCGGGTTCACTTGGCGGGATCCTTGGACGAATGGTTGTTGGTCTCTTCAGTCTTATCACCATCACCATAGAATTTTGGCTGAAACATAACAAATAATTTAATAAGGCGTCGCGATTATTATTAAGGGAACGTAATATAACGTCAAAATAATTATGCTAAATGTCGAAATGGAAATTAAGGCATTTAACGCTGACTAAACGTCTTCGTGATAATCATCCAGTGCCATTGTCATAACACATCTCTAATACAACACTGACGTAATTGCTAATTTTCACCTTTTTATCGATTTTTGACAGTTCTCTATCATTATATTAATTTTGGAAAAAAGTGCAATTATGTCGTTGTTGTTTTAAAGGCACGATGTGTGTATGACAGGCAGCAGTGAATGTGTTAAATGTAATGGGTCTGATTTGCTTTGTTAATCAATGATTAAATAGGTACCAATTAAAGTAACTAAATGCGGCAGTTACTGTTTATCTTAAATAATCTGTATTTACGGACCGAAACACCAGATATTATTTGTGTTTTGTATTTTTTTGTCATACATAACATTAGCTTACGACACGTCATGTTTTTCTTGGTTTCCGTTAACTTCGATAGACTAAGCTCAGATACTAGGTACCTGGTGATTAACTTTCCCGACACTTCGAAAAAAAAAAGTTTATTTTTTGTAATAGGTACATAATAACAATAACTGTGAAATACCTTTGATTTGAAGTGAGAGAATATAGAATTGCAGTGAGAAAAATGTAATAAGTCGTTACATGTTTCGAGGTTTTCAGTGGGATATTTAAATGTGATTTTCATGCATTGTAATTAGGCAACATTTTGGGCAGGTCAGTGAACTTATCTTACGCGTGTTTAACAATTGAAATCATCTTCATCTCTACTCTAAAGCACCCCTGAGGCCGTATTGCCTTATGTTTCTGACGCTCGCGATCGCAATCAAATGACAGATTTCGCATACTAAAACTGTCATTTGATTGCAATCGCGAGCGTCAGAAACGTTAGGCAATACGGCCTGTGTGCCCATCAGTAAAAACATGTAACGCGAAAACTTGAATTAGTGCATGCGAGGTTCCATATTTAACGGGAACGAGCCCTAAAGTGTAAATAGAGCTTAAAGATAAGATGTAGGCACATTATCAAAATAATGAGATGGAAACAAGATAACGCATTGGAAAGGGATTTAAGTAAATTGTGTTATGACTAAAGCCAAAGTATTTTTGTAACATTTATGGGTAAGTTCTAAGTATGATCACTATTTTTTTAATACATTTATACAGTCAATCGTTCATAAGTATCCACGAAAACGAGCAGAATCCAACTGATCTCATTAGGGCCAGTACAGACGGACTGCATTCCAACTGCAACGTTACCGCAACTGCCGACTGCCCATACATTTTTCATTGCAGTTCTATAGCAGTCGGCACAACTGCACTCTGACTGCAATTGAAATGTATGGACAGTCGGCAGTTGGCAGTTACGTTGCAGCTGGAATGCAGTCCGTCTGTACAGAGGGCCTACTCCGAAGCACGAAGTTCGTATCGTACCGTCTCTCTCGCTCTCGTATTAAATAGTATAAGTGTCAGAGGGAGTCTCACCATTCTACTCTTGTAATGTGACAATGCGAATTTAAAGTCCGGGGAGAGGCTACAATTAGTGATGTAACGAATGTTTTAGGGCCTGTTTCACCAATTGTCGACTAATTTTAAGTGACGGATATCAGTGATGCCGTCTCTGTTTGTTTTGTCCGAAGAAACAAAGACGGCATTACTTTTATCTGACACTTAAAGTTAGTCGACAAGTGGTGAAACAGGCCCTTAGAGTCGTCATAAAACTAATGTGGTCGTCACTCTTTCGCTACGCATTTCTGAAGGCTATCCCTAGAGGGCATCTCGCTGAAGCATTATTTAACGCGGCAACACATTTGTCTAATTATAATCGGTTGATTAGACAACCTTATTGTCAGTTACATAAGAGACGTGTTTACATATTTATGAACGTTTGGCTGTATATTTTTAGAACTCGACTGTGCATCAATTACGTGTAAAATCATACTTGGTTTTAATCAAGACAAAGCAAGAAAACAAAAAACTACACACAAATTGGCGATTATATAAACACCAAACAAATGGAAATTAAACATAACCTATTCAAAACCAAAATCATACAACTCTAAATTCAACCTCCACATTGTCTACGTGTAAAACTATTATTGACAACGGAGGTATTATCTATAAAATATGACAAAAAACAAACACAAAAATAATCAAACCACCAAAAGTGCCGAAGCATGGATGAGCTGTCACTTACTCAATTCGAATTTGTACTATACAGTTGTGACTTTATTTCCAAATCCATTTTTGACACCGTTATAACTTGTAAAACCCTAGAAATAAACAATTTGTCATTGATACTTAAAACTGGACTTTGTGAGCTTTGTTAGCTGCACATCAAATTAGTGAATATTATGATTAATAAATATGCCTAATTTTATTAGATATTTACTGTGTAGTCATTTTAAAAACATCCAGACATTCAGAGCTCAATGGTAAATGCAGCCAGATGCACGCTAGCGTTCGATACTTTCTAAGATTTCTTATATTTACAGCAATGTCCAATATTTTTTAGATAAATACGAATACGGTCTGAGTGGAGAGCCTTGGGGGAGGCCTATATCCAGCAGTGGACGTCTTTCGGCTGACATGATGATGATGATGATGAAATACGAATGAAACAAGAGACAGTTCGATCATAACCAACTAAACCTAAGTGTGGAAGTCGATCAATCCTTTAATTAAGTACAAGTAAAGGGGAGGACCCTCGCTCAGTGTCATTTCTGGTGGAAAGGCTATTCAACGTGGAAATGCTGCGAGCGTTATGGGCACTTTTGCGCCGGGAATGGTGAGGGGCGAGTTATTTGACAAGATTATTTTTATTATTAAAGATTAAATTTTGCGTATTTACGAATAGTAATCATAAAATACTTAAATAATGAAATGTGAATAAATTTATTCATGTTAAGTACATCTTATTAAAATGTTAATGAATGTTAAAATATTTCAAGCTTCATTTTGACCTGAATCAAGTACTTAGTAGATTCTATCATATATTTAGACTTTTCTTTTACTTGATACAAAATTATTGTGTCTAGCTCAGTTAATACCGGACTATATTTATAATGAATTAGCGTATTTATTAATTAGTCTAAGTGCATTTAAGATGATTCTGTTAAAATTGAGACCCTAAATTAAATAAGACTAATTAATAAAATTGTTAATAAACATACACATTGTCTAGCATTAGCCGAACTAGGAACACAAATCTTGTACCTATCAGTTTGTCTTGACTGAATGATCTAGGTATTAACATATAGCCAAAACTATAAAAAAAAATCTAGAAAGCTGAAATTTTAACCCGAGGATCGCTTTTATATCGTAAACGCGTACTAATAATGAACCTTTCTGAATTCCCGATGTACAATAAACTAGTTTGTTCTTTAATTTCGAGGGAGAAGCCGCGAGCATCAGCTAGTTCTGTACGCACCTCATCGTGCTTCTCTTCAGCGCGGTCATCGTCGTCGTCACTGTCGTCATCGGCCGATGAATCGGCACCAGAGCCTGCATTATCCGACGACGGTTTGACTGAAAAATAAATGTAGGTACAGTTACAATTTCTTTAACCTTTTGAGCGCCACGGTCGGCAAAACGCGACAGCAGAAAATCGTGCCATAGGCACCATGTCGGCGTTACGTGGAGCGATTTTCTGTTTTTTTTTTGTCGTCTGTGGCCGACTGTGGCCTTCGAAAGGACAGTGATCTCTTATACTAATCGCAAAATGTCGCTGCACGCGGGGGCTATAAAACGAGTACGAGTACGAGTAGTGAGGCACAACGCGCGTATCGATGTTATAATATAAGTCAGGCAGTTTGTAACGCAGGAACAGAAAATAATGTTTTTTATAACAATAGGTGTGATATGATAAAGTGGTTGGAGGCTAAAAATTTTCAAAATTGGTGTAACATAATTTATGTATGGATTTATGGTAATCGTGAGAGTTGCGGGAAACCGGTTGATGCAAGTGGCGAGTTGTCGTTCATTGTGGGGTTCTAAGGGGGAAGCCTTTGTTCAGCAGTGGATGTCTTCCGGCTGATGATGATGTTGATAAATTGATGTATTGGACCTTCAGTGAACTTACCGGGCACGGCGGGCGGCGGCGGCTGGTTGGGGCGCGCGCGCTCCCTCGTGAGCTCATCGTAGCACTGCAGACACACCCGCAGCGGCTTGTCGCTCTGTCCGCGCAGCACGTACTTCTTGGAGGAGCACGGCCCGCATACCACCGAGCCACACTTGCGGCAGTGGTGCTGGAACGAAATGAAATATATATTTGATGGAATCCGTCTGCATAAAGGTCTTACGAGTAGGTAATATCATCAAGGACAGTAATCTGTCGATATACAAAATCAACATGTAAATTTCAAATTACAAAGGTAGGTACCTATTAAAATCCAAAAAGTCCAACACCCATAGCCATTCAGTCAGCCTTGTTAAATAATCTGCTGGAATACGTTGACAAACCTTGGCTTATCGGTGATTGGGTTATTCGGTGATGCTACGTATATCTTACACAGATGAAATGCAAAACTATAAAATCAATAGTGTCAGTCTTGATGCTTCCAGGGTTGGCAGCGATTTAATTGCTTGCATTTCACCATTGTGAGCTCAGCTTAAGATTATAACGCAGTATCACTGAATTAGGATTGCTCTACTTTGCCGTCTACTCTACATCTACATTATGTTTTTTATTGCAAATTTTCATGTTAAGTACTTGATGCTACAAAGAGTCGAGATAATAGGGTGAACATCCAAGCGTGACCATTGGGTTAAACGTCAATTTAGAATCGGTATTGTCTTTAGTTTTCATAAAGATATAACCCTGAGCATAATCTAATTTAATAATACTTGCAGAAACGGTAATGAGGAAAAAAAATTACCTAGTAATTGGACAATGTAAAAAAAGTGCTACTTACTCTCCTGTTTAGTACAGTGAATTGTGTCTTCTTGCAGTGCATGCAAATTGACGCCTCGTTGTCAGGCACCCACACTGCCGCGTGCTCTGACGGTGGCTGCTTACCGCCTATAGTGATAACGCTCATAAATGATAATTTATTGAATCAGGCTTCACGGAGGTCTATGTCAATGAACTACAAACAAATTACTTGCTCACCCGCGACCTTATGACAGCTGTGTCTATGCAACAAACGTTCATGCAGCTCCGCCACCTCCACACCGTAAGAACACACACAAATCACACAAACCCAACTATAACCAGCACCACCAACACTGACGCGTTCGATCTAAACCAGTTCAACCTCGGAGTAACACAACCGTTTACCACGCTACCAGATGTTAGACTTAAAAAACAACATCTAACTTCATTGTTGCATAGACATAGCTATCGTAAGGTCCCGGGTGAGCAAAGTAATTGTTTGTAGTTCGTTTAATTGATTTAAAAAGGAGGAACTTAATTTGAAACCCGTCAGATGTTTTCGGTAACTAACTACTCATTATTTGTTAATTTTCGTTACCACATAAGGTAGGTACTTATCCAAAAAAGTAGCTGGTCTCGCGACGGGTTAAACTTACAAGTGTTTTTAATAAATTTCGTCACACTTTTTTGATCAGATGATTTGTGGCACAGTAATAATAAATGTACTAATTGGGCCAAGCCTCTCATTCTGAGCGGAGTCCTGTGCCCTGCAGTGGGACGTATACGAGTATAGGCCGAGATGACGATGACGATGATGAATAATAAATTTGACAGGATAATTTATGGATAGGCCTTAAATAATAATACGGTATTTGACTATTTTTTATATGTATTATAAATTAAAACTTTACAATGCCTGTTATCGAATAGAGAAACGATTTTTAAGCTACCTTTACAAATAACAAAGTTATAAAGGTTTGAAATTCAAGAATAGACAGAGAAAGACATACTGGCATGTGACGTCACATGCAAGTAGCGCTATACTTGCTACATAGAGAAAAGCGTTTGAAAAAGAGACAGGTATATAGATTTTTCAAAAAATCATTATAAATACAATTTTCAACCAATTTAAGTTTTCATAATAATATATAAGACATGGCAAATTCAGGAGTTGTCAAATACCGTATTACATTACTTTATTTTAATGATTGTGTATTTAGATATGACGCATGATTTGCGGTTATTACGTGTTTATTAATAACTTAACTAATGTTTTATGAGTTACCCGGGACGTAATGCGTCATATAATATCTTCTCCTTTCTCATAGGTATTTGTAATATTAACTTTTACCCGGGAGTTTGTCAGAGCCTCCCATGCAAAATATCCACAATAATTGTCCGACATTAACTAAGTTCTTTTTGCATTACATTCTATAAAGTGGTGTCGACATAGTCTATGCCATTGTCTATGGCCATGGTCTTTGGCATTAAGGATACAACTATTAAACTGTGTCTATATTTTTATGATGCCGCAAATCAATAGCACACTTTAGTCAGATGCCACGATAAAAGATACAGTTATCTGCTTATCTCCCTTTTGGAAAGGGGGTAAACAAAGACAGGGACATTGTACTGTTTATGATTCATACACTTCCGCGCTCATAAAATCATACATTTAAAAATACGTGAAACCCTTACGTACATAAGTAAATTTAATATTTACAATGTAAGGTAAATGGCAAGCACTAAGTACTAGGACTACATCATTGGTTCTCAAGTTTCAGTTTAGGAAGTTGTAGTTAAAAAAAAATAGGTAGCGCTACATAGTAAGTCAAAAATCTCAAAGGGGCGGTGGGCAAAATAGAGCCGAGGGTCTCAGTATTGTGAAGAACATTTTAGTTAGGTAACCTGTAGAGCGAGAGAAGCGTAAGTCAGGCTGCATTCAGATGCAACACCTTGCTATTAGTGTAATGAAGATTTGACTGACGCCAGAAAAAAATTTAGGCAACCGGGTGGGAATCGAGTTCTTACGGTACTAAACGAAATGCAGAAACCTAGTTTTCGTGCTGATGCGGTCGGTGCACAAAAAACGCGCACACGGTTTCTATAACGATAGTGACGCCAGTACTGACTGTCAGTGCAGTATAAGACAAAAATATAAATTAAAGCAGAATACTTACTTTTCCTAAGTAAGTCTTCTATACACTTCTCTATGTGAGCCATCCATTCCTCTTTCTCCGTCGCAGTGGCAGCGTAAACTGCGAACGACTTTGACGCAGTGCGAATTAGCCATCCGTTACGATATTCTGAAAAGACACATATATTCATTATATAATTACTAGCTATTGCCCACGACTCCGCGAAGAAGTGTAAAAAATAGTTTGTCTTATTCTCCCGAATATACACAAAAAATTTCATAAAAATCGGTTAAGCCGTTTTAGAGGAGTTCGGTTACAAACACTCTGACACGAGAATTGTCATTTTTACGAAACACAATTTTTTACGAAAGACAGATACAGGTGGAAAGAAAAAAAGGGAGGTCTTTTCCCAGCAGCGGGCAGCGCCGGCCCTGGGGTAGAGCAAGAGCACCGGTCGCTCAAGAGGAGCAATTTTCCAGTCTCCAGTGCAAAATTAAAATTTGATGGCGCCTTTTGAGAGGCGCGGAAGGGACACTAACATTATGTAGAAAAGATATTTTGCGAGGCTATGATGACAGATTACATATTAAATGACAGATTTTTAATTCAGCTATATATATCGATAATCTAAGGCCCGGGATCCAGATCGTGAGGCCATGTGCGAGGGGCTACTTTGCCCACGCCTTGCTACCCCACTAAATAGGCACAATAAATAATAAAATATATACATCTCTTTAAAATGAAATTTATTTTTATGAAATTTCAGTTTGATTTTATATGAAGCTTGTTTCCAAAAGCTTAAGGTCAATTCAATATGATATTGATAAGGGAAGTATCGATTTCTTTATTTGCTTGATTTATCATGCTACAGTAATCTTTGGATAATCAGAATGCCTGATAACAAAATATGGTAACATTGACAGTGAAATACATGCAATCATTAGGTTAAGAATTTAAAGTTGCTTCTTTTAGTAAAGTAAAATCATTGAGTTTTAGCAACTCAAGACTATAATTCAATAAGCTTTGAGAATTTTGCTGTATATTTTTAGGTAGCATGTGTTCATTGTTTTCTTGATAGAAGCCACACAAGTAACACAGACAAGCTGATTAAATTGAATTAACACTCAAATATACACAAATGTCTAGACACAGCACATATATTTAAGTAGTCAGTGTGCCAAGTTCTCTCTGTCTTATGGAAGGTCCATATTTGTATCAGTTAGGTGTATCACATGTCTATTGCATAGCTTAATAGAGTATCCTGATTAATAGTTTGAAATCTTAAATTAGATATAGTGTGTTGCATGATCATGTATCTTTTTACGATTAAACTATCGATTGTGATACTCGTTGGCGCTGCAATGTGCTAAAATGCATTGAACAAAATGCAGTCATACCACCATGTATTTTACATGATAGTGATACTCATTGGTGCTGCAATATGCTAAAATGATACAAATGCAGATCCACCATTATGAAGTGACTGCGTGAGAAAAGTTTTGCAGGCAGCACCATATTATGGTCCTCAATCAATCACTTTTCTTTTGTTTTTCCAGAACCACTGCTTGCAGCATAATGCTATAGGCATGAATTTTCTGGCATCGTGGCAACAAGGAATTGATTGTTAGTTCTCTTTTTCAGCCTCTTATAATAACTATTGTATTTATTTACAAATATTATTTTAGTGAAATATAAAGCGCAAAATTTATGCAAATTGAGATATTGACATCAGCAAACAGTGTGTGATTTGTACTGTATGGTATTGATAAGTACAGTGTGAATCATAGCAGTGATTCACAACATTTTAATATTAATTTATTGTTGACTGAAAACAGTTATAACTTATTAACCTTTGGAATCTATAACTGAAAGAAAGGCTGAGTAACATACTATGTAACTACTAGTTACCAACCAAGTATCAATTATAATAAAAATAGAATTTTCAAAGTATGCTTGCTCAACAAAATAAAATAAAAAATAAACTATTTTCAGTTCCCAAACATATAACTAATGCATATGGTAATTCAAGTGCATATGGAATCTAGAGCTCTTTGGTAAGTTAAGACTGCAACAGGACAGATCTGAATCCTGGTTTTGATATCAGTCAGGAAACTGGGCCCTTGCGACTTGCAACCAAACAATAAAGAAGGTAACATTTATGCTTTACAATAATAATAATCTTTATTTCGAGTAACTGTGGCTCATTTTGTTAGCCCCTGATGCAAAAAGAGGGGTGTTATAAGTTTGACCGCTATGTGTTTCTGTGTGTCTGTCTGTGGCACCGTAGCTCTTTTTCCGTACCTCATGTACCGCATATCGTAGCTCGTGTTTTATTTATTTATTTGAAACCAGGTTTGGAAAACCTCCTTCTTTCTCCAACTTTTTGTTGGTTAGGTTATTAGTAGACAGGCTTATTTCTAGTTAGTGATAGAATGAAATTAAATGACATGAAAATACAATTTTTCCACAGAAGTGTGGAGTTGCATCCACTTTTTCAACAGCAGCAAGTCCCACCGATCCGTCAGTTTTATAACATCTGGATCAAGTATGTGTATATTGTTGGATCATTTGGAAACTAAGTGATAGCTAAACATGGAGTGGCATTTATGAAGGAAACAAATAAAAGAATCACCCAAAAATATGCGACAACACAAAGCTCCCTTACCAAAAAAAATTACTTATAACTAGATAATAAATTGAGCACCAAAAAAAGTTATATATCTTGTCAAGTAAATTAATTACCTTGTGGTGCATTCATTTGGATCATAATTTGATGTGTTAAAAAGTTGTCAAGGCATAAATGTATCCTAATTTTTAACAAAACAAACTGTTATTAAGTTACAATTAGTTGCAATTCTCTGTTTGTACATTTCATACTTTAGTGATCATACAAATATACCATAGCAAGAAAATAACATGACAGTATGTGTAGCAATTAAATAAATATAAATTGTCATTTTGTATAAGTACTGTATGCTAGAAAGTGAACAAAACTAGTAACAAAATTGGAAAATCATAAATGTTGGATGACATTTAACCCTTGAGCTAACCCACATGCCACAGTAGCGCTATTTGTGATTTATCAATATTTGCTAAATTTACCTAAGTTGTTGATCATGTGACGGATTAAAAAATCCTAAATAATGAAGACTTCTTCAGTGAATGTGTGTGACTTGCACAAATTATAAAAAATAAAGCAACTGAAAGAAGGACCTAATGTCAGTGAAGCATCCAAGTAGGTGAAAGTTAGTAAAGAAGGAATAAGAAAGGATTTAACTTACGCCCTTCATCTTTTAGCGCCTCCAGTTTTACCTCTTCCAGTGGGATAACATGCTGCTTATTGCACTTTTTCTTGTTTATAACAATATTGCCATACACCAAAATGTCATTAAAAAGAAAGAACTGACGAGCTTTTGGTTTCTTCCGGCACATTTTGGTCAGGACACCCTCTCCCACAAGGACTCTGCCTTGTTCCGCCAAAGGCTGAAAACCATTTCATTGAAGTATACAAAATACATTTGGCACAATGATAGCTTCATGCATGATCGTAAAAAGAATGTTTAGCCTTAAAAAGGGTTTATTACAGATGTGTATTTATAAACGCGTGATATCTCTTACTGGGCAAACCCGTCTAAATGTAATGAAGACTTATCTTGCCAAGTTTGTCGGCTGATAACCAGAGTAGGTAGTAAACTTCGAAAGTTCACATACAGTTTTTAACCAGATCTGATCAATCTCAAATGACTCACCTGTCCAGAACTGCCGAAGCAGTTCTCCACCATCGCAATTCTTCTTGCATTAGCCTCACTATTTACTGAAAAAAGGAGCACAATCCAAGTACAGTAATTGCGGTACAATATCAAAGTTTGACGTCAAAGTAAGAGAATACACAATGACAGGAACGAACTTATTAAGATCACCGAAAGTTATTAGAGACTCACTATAGCACGTAAAAGTTAATGCTCGTAGGTTTAATTAATTCGTAGCTTACCTAAGCGATCCACCATTATTAAATTTTATTTTGAGTTTCAGATTTGGTCAAGAAAAATGTGTCACTCATTCACGCAAAATGTCTGTAATGTTTCTATGTGAAAAAAATATTAAGCTAAATATTCATGATTGTGCTGTCATTATATTATTTGGTGTACGTCATTAAGATTGCTGTACATTTAAATATTAAGTAAATAATAATAACACTGTAGTTGCAATAAGTATTTTAATTTAAGTCATTTATAAGGTCTTGTTACATAGGATAAAGTTCTGCACCGTCCAGCTTCAAAGGTGTAACTTTTAAATAAAAAATGTGATGAAAATAAAAGTAAGTTGACCGCACTACAAAACTCAAGCCGAAATCATGTACCTACGGGCAAAAAAAATCTGATATTTTTCAAGAGTATTTTTCTGATTTAAATATCGGATTGAATCTATCTCACATTTTTATGACGGACCCCTAAAATTATTCCCACATATTGATATTTCCCTTTATCTTCCTATAGCATTTTAGATCATGTGAAATATTGTTTTTTTGACACCAGCTGACAGACTGGTTTGATATTCCTAATGGGGTGTAATTTCTAAATAAACGAGCAAAATGGGTTGTAAATTCTGTGGTCCTAAAGTAGAATGTGTGGCTTGGTGTAAATATTAAATGATATCTTAAATGGTTCAATTTTGTGATACTCAAAATTGATCTTCTCACAATACAAGATCTGGATGTTTTCAGATTTGATAATTCTATTATTACTTACATTTCTTCCGCTCAGATCATCAATTTGTGGCAGAAGTTGAAACTGGATACGATCAGGTAATGTTCTAATTACCAGTCATTTACCAGTACTAATGATTCATGTCAGTAACCAGACTAGCTAATTTCAATGCTAATTATTACATACTACTGTTTACCCATACGTCGTAACTTCAGTTCTTGAAACAATTGCAATTATTTTTTTAATTAGCTAGTAAAAATGTATATTTTTCCTCTCAAGCACAATCTCATGGATGTTTCACTTGTGGTTTTACTAGTTTATACACAGACAGAAGAACATGATCTGATCACTTTTTGGGTAAACTACAAAAAAAAGACTTGCAAACCAGAAGGTGGTTACAATTTATTTATATTTTGCATTCTCTATTAAACAAAATTGATTGTGATTTTATTGTTGTTTCAACTTGCATGACAGTATAATGCAAAGATTTATTTTCTTAGTCTTCTAATCTAAAGTCTGCATCAAGAGCTTGTGCTAGTTTTGAACTGGTTGTATTGTAAGCAGTCATGTGACTTTGAAGTTAACTAAAAATATTGTTTGGTGTTTTACTGACAGAGGTTAAAAGTTAATGTATGTATATTTATGTAAATTCTTTATTGTACAAAAGAAAAGAAACAAAATAAAATTGACAAAGCTTAAGAAATGATACCTCAATCTTGGGGTATAGGTTATGTGCCACAACAGTTGAATTGAATGATTACATACACAGCTACACGAAGATGTGATTGTAAAAAGGACAACAAATTAAATTAATAAGTGAATGTCAAAATCCAGCTGTCATTCCATAACATGTTTTTGTCTGCGTGACCTCAACCTTGTGGCACTACCTATACCCAAAAAATTATAAATTTTTATTTTAAGTTTTCTACTTTAAAATCTAATTGCAACATACTAACAATTAAATTGTTTTTTTTTTCAGAATGCCTACAACTGCTGGATTGCAGCATTGCTATATGTCATAACTTTAGTTGTGTCTGGACATCAGTTCTGGCTTAACAACCGCTCTTCAGTTAGCATGTAAACCAATGGTGTGAAAGTGGTACAAGGGCCTATGTGATTGTGGACCAGAAAGGAAATAGGTTTATCACCCTATCAGTGGCTGCAAAGACATAGGCCTATGTTGCAATGCTCTTAGCAACTCCATTCCATTTTTAATTTACTGTATTAATACTTGAGTATGTAATCATTGTAAAAATATCCACAATATCAGTTTGTTATCATAATGAAAGTCGTCACTGGAGGTGATGTTCATCAAAAACATTTCTCTCACCAACCAATTGTGTGAAATCCTATTTTTGTATCAATATGATTACCTTTAAGTTGAAATATGCTTTCATTGTCCTAGTACCTATGTAAAGAGGTTAGAGATATATTAAACATCAATAAAGGTTACTTACTTAGTTAAAATAATTTATTTCCTTTAGGTCTTGTAATCAATTCATGGAAAATCCTCTATTCCAAAATGGTGAATCGATAAAATGTCGCAAACGTAAATAGATGTTTATGTATTAAGTATTACCCATTATTGCTGTTGAACTGTACATAAACGAATATTGATTGTACATTGTAAAATGCTTAGTTTTTCTTGAATTAAAGATATTAATGTTAGATGGTGATTTTTTTTATATTGTCATCATATTGTTGGTAAAATAAGATTAGAATGTGTTAAATATTAAGTAATGCTAAAAATGTAGTGAACAATTTTAATGCTTGTTACTTCTTTAATTTATTACTTCGAAGTCAAAGTCGAAGTTTTTATTTAGTTTAAATATTTATCACTTCACACAGCTTTGCATGTGTAAATCGTTAGATACAGACAGCGGTTGAATTGAGAGTGGGATTTTACAAAATTCCCGATCGTGGTTTTTATTGACGTTGCATTACAAAAACAACCATCCCATATTCCATTACTCTAAGCTCAGCGGTTGTTATTTCGAGATTTTATCCCTATCCCGTGGGAATATCGGGATAAAAAGTAGCCTATGTTTTATTCCAGATGTCCAGCTATCTATATACCAAATTTCTTCCAAATCCGTCCAGCCGTTTCAGCGTGAAGGAGTAACAAACATACTCACAAACTCGCATTTATAATATTAGTAGGAGTGGATAGTAGGATAGGATAGGGTAATGGTTGTCGGCTGTGCCTACGGTAGTTTCATTAGAGCTGTTTCTTAGAATCATGATCATGAATGTAATGTGTCGAATACCATAATATTCAGGCGAATACGCCATGTGAGAAATTTAGAGGAGGTGGTCCTCAGAGCACAATGTCCTTATAGGCATTAAGTCCCCCTAACCATAATGTCCGTTTAACCAAAATGACCACAGGGAAGATAGGCCAAGCAACAAGTTGACCGCAAAGAAAAAAGCCCCATGAAAGCAAGACGTCCTTAACGCATCAGGACCTATTTTTCACGTTAGTACGAGTAAGTATATAGAGTGCAATAAAACCTATTAAAATTAAAAATAATATATAAAAATAAATAATAAATAAAATATAAAACCTATTAGAATTTAAACCTAATTAGGTGGGTACCTTCTAAATTGCGGACGTTTTGCTCCCATGACTTACTACCTTACGGTCGTTTTTTCAACGAGGACATTTTGCTCTGAGGACCACCTCCTCTGAATTGCGCAATACCTATTGTTATACTTTTTAACGCAGACTTTTTAATAATCATAAGTTATAAGTTTGAAAAAAACTGTCAATGTCAGAAATAAGATCTTGGTCCCTGGTGTTACATTCTCTGCGATCTACTATTTCTGATATTAGTTCCAGGCTCAAGTTCTAAGTGAAGACAACTTGTTTTACCGATACGAAAAACAACAATCAAACATGCTTCAAGGCTGTGCTATATGCTGCTTACTACTTAGTGGCTGGGGTGTCTTACAATTGGTATAATTACTGCTGTGTTGTAATAAAAGAACAGTTTCTTTTATTACAACACACGTCTATCATCTACCTCACACGCAGACAGGCAGTCCATCTATAGTGCGACGCTGCAAACCCGATGTGGATTAATTTTGGATAACCCAGAACACAGGATGCAGATATGTCTGTCGCTCGTCGCTATATATGTATTGTTATGATATACCAACTGTAGCATTTACCCAAAAAAGTAATTTGTAGTAGGTATAGGTAGGTAGGAAAGGAGGCCATGTCCAGCAACGGGATGTATAAAGGCCGTACATTTGTGCTGAGATTAGGCAGTCCTGGATTCAGTGGCGTAGCTAGGTAACAAAAGGCCCTGGAGCAAAAAATAAACTGGGGCCCCAACTAAACTATTTAAAATATTTCGTTCCTTATTTGTCGTGTTCCGAATTCGACGTACTCCAGATTTGTCTTTTATAGTATCTAAGTCGGAGTCCGAGGGGCCCCCTGAGCTTGGAGGCCCCGGGGCACTGCCCCGTCTAGCCCTCCAGTAGCTACGCCACTGCCTGGATTTGTCAATAGGCCTTACAGGCCGCGGCTAGTGGCGGAAGATTTCAGAGGACGAGAAAATTAGGTATTATTTTAGAAAGGTAAATGGGGCGGCGGAAATAAAGTGGCCTACACTGATAAAACATAAATCCGGCACTGAAATGAGGTAGAGGGCACCAATAAACGTGGTGGTTTAGGCATTGTTAATTTTAACCCAGCTCAAAATCGAGTAAAAAAAATTTTTTTTTGCAGCTTATTATGGGCATTCTATTTAAGATGGAATCCGTTCTTTTAATTGAAGACGCTTATGCCCACGAATATGAAGATTTCACGGATTTCTTAAAGAAAACTAAAAGTAATTACAAAGCCGTTAGTATTTTTATTTTCATTTTCTTGATGATAAGATGCATGAAAAAATTGGCATCAGCAAGTTGATCAGATTGGGTAATTGGATAGAAGACGGTGTGAACGTCTATGGTGATAGAGTAGCGTAGACGAAGAGTTTTTATGGCGCCACGTCGCTGGCGTAGGTAAAGTTGATGAAGTTAAGGTTGTTTTCCAGTAAGGTAAGCTTTGTCACATTGTAGCCGTATTAGGTTAAAGGACTTGTCACACTGGACGCCTCCTGCATCTTGCTGTCCCTTGACCGTGACTTTTGTCGGTAACAAGCGTGGATGTATAGGTATTGGTTGTGTTACAACACAATGAAACCACCTACAACTACAAGTGGGTACCTATCTTGAATAATTAAATCAGATAAACTTAACTGTTAGTATAGTTAAAATTTTCTTTATTTTTAGCTCGCGACCAACTGCTTTATTGCAGCCGGTATCTACGTAGTAATAATGGCGATTTGTGGTTTGTGCTTACGAAAAGCCCTTAGAGATGCCAGAATCCAAGAAGCTAATTTGTTAGACGACAATATCAGCTGTCGGGTTGAAGAAAAGGAGCTTTCGGAGAAGGCAAAGAAGAAAATTAAATAAATATTACCTTCTTAGTTAAAATAGTAATTACGATTACGACAGAGTACTATTTGTATTTCTAGGCTATTTTTAGTTTAATATATTTAATGGATTTAAGTAAAGAACTTAATTGTTTCCTTAGCAGTGCTGAACGATGGTTGAACATAAATTCCTATCGTCGACATAAAAATCTATTTCATTTTTACCTGGAGGAGCAGCAGAATTAGAATATAGAATTAGATAGGTAACCTGTAAATTTTGACTAACGGCTTTGAAATTAATAAGTACAGTCGAGTTTATAACTTGTGAGCAAAAATTTGATCATAAATATCTGAGCACGTTTCTACGCCGTTAATAATAGTCGTGTTCAGATATTTATGATCAAATTATTGCTCACAAGTTTAAGAACTCGACTGTACCTAGTCAAGTGAGTTAATTACCATGTCAGCCGAAGAGCTAACTACAGAAATACGATTACAATTTATAGAGCAACGAGTTTTACGAGTTACTACTACTACTAAATACATAATTACCTAGCTATATTATCACACCAAACGTAGAGCTCTATAAATTGCACGCCTTCAATTTATTTTACAACCCTTTTGATGCCCAACCACTGTCACACGACCGATGAACAGCTGTCAGGCGCCCAGGTCTATTAATATATTGTATGGCACACTAACGTGAGGGATTTCCGTAGCTAGCTCTTAGACCATGTGAATCGAGTTTTGACATGCAATAAAAAGTGTGTCAATTTTTTGGCATCAATAGCCTGACCACGTACGATTACAATACGCTGTTGATACTGGGAGCACAGTATATTTATAAGCTGGGAGGCTAAAGAGATGCGCTGTAAGTGTTAGCGAAAAGGAAAGTGAAATGCACAATGAGCTTAAAGAGCTAAGTAACAGCCCGCCGCACTCATACACTCCCTTATGTCCGCAGGCCATATGCTAAGCAGTGCAAAATTCGAACTTCCTATCTTGCTGTCTCGCCGACAGTTTTATTATTTAATACGAGAGTGAGAGGGACAGTAGGTACGATACGAACTTCGAATTTCGTAGTAGCCTCCCAGCGAGAAACTACGGAAGGTAGAACAAATGTCGCATGAAGCACAATAAAATAAAATAAATGATCAGTAAAACATTTTATTACTGAACGATAGGTACTTATATATTTTTTGATCTTGTGCTTTTAAAAGTTTCCCTTGCTAAATTATTTCACTTCTTCTAATTTTCTATCAAATGTCAAAGTTCCCATGTCTTCTTTGCTGATTTTCTCATTTTCCTGGAAAAGAAAAATCTATAAGTTTTTCGCCAACTGTACAATAATAAGTTGTGTTTTGATACCTACTGAAAGCGGACGACTTGAGAGTATACTGATTTGTAGCTGACGCCTTTGCTTCTCTAAACGAGGACCTTGGTCTTTTCTTGTTCATCAAATTCCTGGGGGATCACAACTCTCATTTTCAAATATGTTTTAGTACTTAGATAGCATTAAGTAGGGCTACCAATAAAATTTGTATGTATAGAATTTTTATGTGTATCCTTTATTATTTATTAGTGATGGACGAGGAGAAAATCGTAACCTAAAGTACCCAAGTATTTCATAATTTATGTATGTCCGTTAAATGCCCGCTAAATTTACACTAAAACTTATGAAGTTATGAGTGAGCCAAAGTCTACAGGAAAGAGGTCTAACTAACATTAGAATGATAAGTGCAGTATAGGCTTTAAACGTTTAGCTGAGCCATCAATGGCAACAAAAAAGCAAAGGAATGTTACTTACATCAAATATAAAATACGTCTAATTTATTAACCTGTGCATTGTCAGCGTCTTCGTCCTTCGGATTGTTCGGGTTAAGCCAGGGATCGGCGAGGATCTGGGGTATCTTGACTCGCATTTTCAGTGGCGCTAATATTTTCGTTACAAGTTTACGACACTCTGCGGATACTTTCGGCTCGCGCGGGAAAGACACCTTGTTTTGGACTTGCTGAAAAGAAAAGAAAAACATCTAGTCTCTGGTCTGTTAAAATGTTGTCATACAGTTTTCCGACTTAGGACCATAACCTTTAACTAATTTCACGGGCAGAACATTATGTAATAGGTGATATTCACGTCATGCCTGACCATATATTTAGTGAGTCAACCGAAAACTAAAGCATACTTAGTAGAGTTCAAATACTGTTAGCCAAAAAAATGCACCTGTATAAATAATCACTACCTACTATCAATCAACTTTTTCACATACCTTCAACAACTGCGTGTAATTCGTATCGTCAAAAGGCAAGCGGCCGTAAACGATAGCGTAAAGAACTACTCCCATGCTCCATATATCAGAGTCCTGAGGTCTGTACGGGACTCCTTTGAGGATTTCAGGAGAAGCATAGGCATAACTACCGCAGAATGTTTCACTTAGCGCAAAAACCCCGTTTTTAGGTTTCATGTGACCCCTTGCGAAGCCAAAGTCGGACAGTTTTATGTTGAGGCCATGGTCCATTAGCAAATTTTCGCATTTGATGTCCCTGGATGAATTAAACATGAAAACTATAGAAATAAAGAAAGGAAAGTTTATTCGGCATAGCATATAAATATAAAAATAACTAGCACTAAACCTACTGCATCGAGAAAAGCATTTTAGAAAGAGCCCGATTAAATTTTCAACTTTTTTTTTTCACGAAACATCGGCTAGGCCGCTAGGGCACATTCCAAAAAAAGTTAGGAACTACCGTGCCCAATGGCTTCCATAACATAAAAAAAGCAACAAATGCGTAGCCGGCGAGATAGAAAGTACCTACTTAACCCCGGTTTTTTTAACCTTTTCGCCGCCACGTCAAATACAAAAGCACCACCCATACGCCAGGCTTTTACATTGCAATGTCTGAAATTGAACCTTAACACAATTTTACAAAGGTTGCTTTTGCATTGAAGTAATGGACGTATATATAGGTCGTTGGCGTGGAACCGGCGGTGAGTAGTTGGCGTCGAAAAGGTTAACAATCTCAATGCTGGGTAGGTACATTTCCGCAGAGCGCGTTTCGGTGAGACTGCACACGTCAACGATCAAGACGCCGAGGCTAAGGAGAAAGGGGAAAGTGAGGAGCACAAAGCTAAATAACAGTAATCGTAATGAATACCGATGAACAACTCCTCGTTCGTGGCAGTAGTCCACGGCTTCGACCAGTTGGCGAAACCAGCGACGTCCGCGTAGCTCGTCGATGTGCTGGTCTTTGCGGATGATGTCAAGTAGACTACCATTCTCCGCATATTCCATTACTATGTAGACTCTGTTGATGGTAAATAATAGCAGGGAAATATAAATAAGCAGCTAGAATCTGTAAAGATTCGGTTAGTGTTACATTGTATTTGAGATTTATTAGTATTTACAAACGTCGTTTAATGCGCTGTTGCGATTCTTCGTCGTTAATAGGTATTATAATAACATACCAACGTACTATCGTATTTTTGAGTATAAAAGTGGGTAATGGCGGTAGAAATGGAGAGGCTTTTTAGAATCACATTTCCCACATTTTTTTTTTTAAATCTCTGGGTCCATATCGTCTAGTACCTACCTAGATACATACACTTGATGGATATCAAGATATTGATGATGCGAAAGGACAGTTATATAAGACCTACTTTTTTAATTGCCATTCAAGTACAGTCGAACCATTTGATTCCTGACCCACCGTGGAACGTTCTCACAGTAAGGGACTCAATGAATTGTCAAGCAATGCGGTATCACGATGCCACTATGACTTTTTCTACAAAAAGGTTCTATAGTGGGTCGCACGTCACGATTCAGTTGGTTCTGTAGTACCTACTGACCTATGTGTAGTTTCAATGGCCTGAAGAAATCGTATTAAGTTTTCATGTTTGAGTCCTTTCACTACTTCTATTTCTCTTGGCAGAAACTTCTTGAGGTAGTCGCCCGGTGCTTGAAATTTGCTTATTATTTTTATTGCCACTTGACAGTTGTGTCGATCACTGGACGCTACCTAATTAAATAAAATAACTTCAGTTTATTGTAAACCATAAAAACTTACAAAAGATTTTTTGAACGTAATTGCCATTATCAACATCTACATTAATAAATGAAGCTGTGTATTGACTTCGCGCGGCAAACCATCGAACATTGGCTCGCACGCACGGTAGCCGCGCAGTACCACACTATAAGTAGATACCGTGCCGCCACGCGCGGCAGTTCGGATAAAACACAGAGGGCTACTACGAAATTCGAAGTTCATATCGTACCGTTCCTCTCACTCTAGTATTGAATAACATTAGCGTCAGCAGGACGGCAAGACACGAAGTTCGAATTTAGCTCTTCGTTGTATAGGGCTAGGTTTGCCGCGGTCGAACAATGCTCGCGCGACAGCCGCAGCGCTTAGTTGATACGCAGCTTGATATGATAAGATATGTGTGACCTGTCCGGTTGATCAAAAATATATCAATGATAACTTTGAAAAGTTTGAAGTTTAAAATTTTATGTTAACTTCAATAAAATTCTTTCAAAAAGTTGATTTCCTTTACCTTGACAGTTGCGTAAGAGCCGGAGCCAATAGTCCTACCAAGAACGTATCCATGAGTTTCAAGAACTGTTAATTTTCTTTCAGCTTTAGCTTCTACAGCATTATGCACGGTAGCCGTTGGCTCTGTCGACATTTCGCCGAGAACATTGTCATTGGCTCTTACATCCGGCCCCGGCATATCACAGTTAAATTTAATTTTATTAGAAATGTAGCTTAGTAATCACATTATACTGAATTTTCACTCATAATATTCATTTTGTCTTGTTTTTGGTGTCCATATTTCATGCTGTCATTTTGTCAAGTGATTTGATTGACGCAAGAACGTGAACTATTTGAATTAACCGCGGTTGAAAATAAATAGACAATTTTACAGTGCCAGTAGTGGTTTCCGGATTCTCCAATTAAATAAATATAATTTCAGTCTGTGGAAAGGAAAGTTACGCGAAATTTAAACAAGAAGTTTAAAGAAAGTGTAGCAAACAACTTATAATTTATTAAGTGTTAATAAATTATAACTGGTTTGCCACATTGACGAAGTCCGGCCTGCTAAATAAACCAGATTCCAGCGCAAGTCAAAAACGTCAAAATTAAACGTCTAAAACAGAAGTATTTCTTTTTAAAATTTGCGAGGAGATTTTAGCCAATCCAACGCTTCAAACATTTACAGACTGTGCTGCTATTGGTGGAATCGATCAAAACAACAACGATGTCAAGAGAAAAATACATGTATGTGTATCGGTGGTTCTTGCTTTCCTATGTTTGCTATGCTTTTGCCTGTAATTTTAATAAACAAATCGAATTAAAATATACTATTGTTATTATAAAAACGGCACCACTTTGAACTTACCATTTAAAATTGACTATTTAATTGTGGATGCTGTTACGTGGACAGAGTGGGCACTGTGAAGTGACTGAAAAATTGTGCAGCTTTTGGTTTTAAGTGATCAGTTTTATCAATATTATATCAATTACTCTCGGCTAAATAGAAAATCTGTATAAATATTTGGTAAGAGCACAGTAACTAGGAGATGCATGTTTTTGTAGTGGCAATAAAGGTTTTGTGCTATGTTATGATTAAGGTGTGATTAAATCCTGTCTGTCTTTGTAAGATAGGTATTTTAAAAATGCAATATTTAAATTATCTAAGTCACGTACCAACTAATAACATTGATGCCGATTAATAGATTTGTGCTGTGTACAAACCATAATCCTCTTTACTCTTGGAAAAATAGCTTCTAACCAAATAGCATTATTTTAGTTTTAGTTATATTTTTATTTCTTTTTGTTAATCTTTAACTTCCCATTTAGTTATTTATTTTGTAAAATCTTTTGGAATTGTTTACTCAGATCATTGCTAATAGTTTTCACTTGCAGTAGTTGTTGTTACTGTTTATTTGCAATAAGTTTAAAAGAACTTTGTCAAAAGATTTGTTTTGGGCATGCTTTAATTAATAAATATTTTTCTTCAAAAACTTGTTTGCTTCTTTGTACGCAAAGTAGTTATTTTTTATCCTTTAATGAGTTTTCTATGTGGTTTGATTGACTTTTACTCCTAACTGTGTGTGTTGGAATAGTATCTGTTCAATATGTTGAATGTCGAGTCGCCACAGCACAGTTATTCTCTCATTAAATGTCATAACCATAATAATGTCCACCCTTGTGATGTGAAGCAATTTAGCTAACACATTTGCTGTAAAAAGATTCCTTAGTGAATCACTTATGAATTGGTTAGATAGTTTAAAGTTGATTGGACTTGCATTGGGTTATTGTCTGACACCCTTACTTCTCCTGTGCCTAACAGGGTTAGCCTGGCTGGTCTGTAAAGATCTGAGTGACTACCTACAAGCCTGGGGCCCAAGACTGGTACCTAGCCTGTTCGGGTCCCTATTGTATCTACCGTGAGGGGCCCGCACATGTGGGGGCCCGACTGGCAAATTGTAAAACTTACAAATGGTAGTTTACACAGTAAGAACTATTAGGCTCAGACTGCTTGAATGCATCCTTTAGTGATTTCAAAGTGCAGTTAAATACAACTATGTTATTGAGTGTTTTGGTATTATTAAAATATTTACAAGCATCTGGAGTATAGCACATTCAACAATGTCAACTCAAGAATTGATTTTGGATCCATACTTGCCTAGGTTAACATGATCAATTTTGTGTGGTGACAAGACTACTGCTTCGATTACCATCCTTTGGATACCGTTCACCTTAACATTTTTGATGTTTCATTGCTGCAAAGCATAAGAGCTGGTATTTTATGTGACGATAGATCTGTGGTGCATGGCATGCTGTCCTAGTTTATTTTGTTCACATGAACAGAGATGGCACCATAGATATCATCATCCCAGCCTATATAGTCCCACTGCTGGCACAGGCCTCCTCTCAGTATGAGTGGGCTTGGGCTGTAGTTCCCACGCGGACCCAGTGCGGACCCAGTGCTTCACACACACCATTGAATGGCTTCGCAGGTGTGTGCAGGTTTCCTCACGATGTTTTCTTTCAACGTAAAGCTCGTAGTAAATTCCGAAAAACTCTATTAGAAGCCCGAAGTCGAAGACGAAGACTGAGGGCTTTAATGAGTCGATGTTCGTAATTCTGTTACCGCCCGTGCGACATCAATGTTTTTCATCACATTTGCGAGTAAAATTTTATATTTGTAAAAGAAAAAATATAATTCTTCCAAATATTGCCAATACCTTAGGCTGCGCTCTTGGTAGCACCGCCCTCCCACTCCCCCTCTCTTGCAGCATGCGCCGCAGCGTGCGTGTGCTGGTCCTGCAGCAGCGCGCGCAGCAGTATCAGTACGGGCACTGACTCATTTACCGACTACGGGTTTCATGACAAGCACATTAAGGTCGAGGGTTTTATTTGGGGATTTGCAACCAAGGTAGCCTGCATGTTATGACATTGTTTACGAGCAAGTGTCATGAAAAAATTTAAAATTAACCGACGAATTTCTTCTATCTTACCTACTGGTCCATCTTACTTTGGCCTTGTCATAGCTTAGACAAGACAAGACAAAATTCAAGGCTTGAAATTCATTCCAGCCTATATACGTCCCACTGCTGGGCACAGGCCTCCTCTCAGACTGAGAGGGCTTGGACCGTAGTTCCCACGCGGGCCCAGTGCGGATTGGGAACTTCACACGCACCATTGAATTGCTTCGCAGGTATGTGCAGGTTTCCTCAAGATGTTTTCCTTCATCGTAAAGCTCGTGGCAAATTTCAAATGTAATTCCGCACATGAATTTCGAAAAACTCAGAGGTGCGAGCCGGGGTTTGAACCCACGATCCTCTGCTTGAGAGGCCATAGGTCAAACCACTCGACCACCACGGCTTGAAATTGTAAGTAGTTTTTATCCGTAAAACAGACTAAACTGCAGAATAAACTGCGTTCGTGGCTTATTCTGTAGTATCAGTGCATTATAAAGCTCTTTTGTTTGATATGAATGTGCCTGAATTTTGAGTTGAAAACTCGAAACTCGTCCGTCAAAGCAACATAAAGAAAACAATTGCAGCGATGCTGGCGCGCATGGAGACTCAAATCGCGTCGTGTGTGCAGCACCCACCACTTCACTAGACCTTTCGTGCCCCCTCCCCCTTCACTATACCAATAAGGGAATACGGGAGCAACGCAATGAATACCCAAATGTCTAGTTATACTGGACGTGTATTGTACTTCACTCGATGACCCATTTTCGCATATTTTTATATGTATTTTTTTTTCGGGCACTTTTCTGAAGAGTCTAGTCTGTGGCACTCCGGCTTTGTTATCCTAATTGCGGATTCTCTGGTTAGCAACTTTTACCTTATTACATGGAGCGCGGTTGTTTACTTTATGCTTTTTTTAGTAGACAGCGAACTGACTATTGTGGGTCAGCATAACATTTGAAAATATGACCGCGCCCACGTAAATACAGGCAAGTATTTTTCCATTATCGTAATGGCTTTCTCAAAGGATCATACCTCTTTATGCATGCAAGAAAATGTTGAATAAAATACGGAAAACTTTTAGAGGGAAAAGTGAAATGAGATTAGTTTCAAATAGGTATCTTAATGTATTATAGTATAACAGTGTTGCTTACATCAACCTGTATAGGTAGAGTCATTCACGATGACGCGCGCCGTGGTTCTTATTACAATGTCATTAATGTCTAATTTTGACAAAATCACGTGGATGGCGACACGAAACGTAGCATATTTATGTGCCGTAGGACGTCCGCTGCTGGACATGCTTCCCCTACCCCCATCGAAACGCAGATATTTACATATCTATACATAGTTTTGTGTCAACGCTAACATAATAGTTTGTCTTATTTTCCGTTTATTCGCTTGCTATATGTAAACAAAACATACTTTATTTTTATACTCTATTTCTCTCTGTTTTAATATTTTACCTTACCAATCTTAAAAAATTAACAGCGTACACTGTTAACAACAACATAACTCGAAGTTAGAGACTCGATCATTACATCAAAAGAATTAGAACTTGAAAATTTGTTCTCAAACAAGATAGAATGTAACGAGACTGCCACCAGCGCACTATCCTCACGGCGTCACATCAAACAATTAAGAGTTATCTCGGAGTTAGGTGCAGACGATATATTGCAGACTTGATTACTTTTATCTACTCCAAGAACTAATAAAAGTTGACCAACCAACCCAGGAACTTGCCAGTCGCGTTTTAATTGAAAACATTATGCTGCTTTACACGCAACGTCTTAAGAATAACATAAGTAATAAGTTTTTCTTAAAAAAAAATGCGAGCTTTTTTGTGGACTGTTTTTATTGACTGTACTGCCATTGTCATCCTATCTAACTAAATTTCTAAGTCAGTTCGATTACCTACCTACTAAAGTCGATGAACCTTTGAATTAAAAAATTTAAAGAAAAGTTACTTACACTTATCTGCGTAGGTACGAAAGATGCAACTACTAATTATATAGGTAGATGTGGCAGGTACAATAGGTACATAATTACCGTCTTGTCCATGTTTTTAGCTGGTACTTATGTCTGAAAACATCAATTGCTTAATGACACAAAAGAACAGCAGAAATATACATTTTTCATTAGAAATGTGGCAATCAAGCATGTAATAGCAACTATTATCCTATTCTGTGATAGTAGCTCAAAAGGCTTCGAAATACTTATTATCTCGACAAAATTGTGGCGAATGTTTCAATGCGTATATTCTCGTTAGTTATTTAGATATGAATATGTTCACTTCATGTTTTTAATTGCAGACTCGTACGTCTAAAAAATAAAGACATAGAACCGTTTAAAGATGATTTTAGACCAATCTTTGCAATTTTTTTTTATCGAGCCGATTTTGTCCAATTATGTATCGAGTCCGTCCATTATCTTTGAAATATGATGAATATTAACATATATTTTTTTTGATGAGCTAGAACAAATAGTTTTTCTTAAAAAACTGCTTAAATAACATCAATTTCAACAAAATTAGGTCTTGTCAGCCTCTTAAGTTTTAGTACAGTTCGGGGCGTAGGAATATCACGACCAGTTAAGTTATAGGTATTACAGGTAATGCAATAATAATATGCATTATTTAGGGCTAAGTAGCTCGTGACAGCAGTCTACGAAACGATTGATTTAACAATCTAATTCGCATTAGTATGTTTAAATTAGAATTATCAGTAAAACAGTTATACACGATTTTTAATCTTTTTTTAATCGATGATAAGGTACCAATTTAAAATCTATGAGCTTACAACCTCTTTAAAAAACTTGTTACGAGTGTCAATCCCTTCTCACTAATATTATAAATGCGAAAGTTTGTAAGTCTGTTTGTTTGTTTGTTTTGATACCTCATCACGTCTAAACCGTTCAACCGATTTAGATGAAATTCGGTATACAGATAGTTTGAGTCCCGGCGAAGGACATACATACCTATAGGACAGTTTTATCCCCGAAAATTGCGTAGTTCCCGCGGGATAGCGATAAACGAATTCTCGGCAGACGGAGACGCGGGGAACAGGCTAGTATAGTTAACGTCATAATCATAAATAAGTGATCACTTTTGTACCTTGAATTTTAACGTCATGTTTGAAAAGCCATACGAAATCGTGTGCCGACTGAAAGCGACAAGGTACAAAAGTGATCACTTATTTATGACGTTGACTGTACCTACTGGGTATCAGATCTACTTCACTTTAATAATTAATGTAGGAGGCCATGTAACTTATGTAATTGAATTCAATAGGTGTGGTGTGGTGTGACGCATTTATCTCACTGTTTAATTAATTACAATTTATTAACGATATTGTTAGGCCCAAACAAACACACGGTGAAACACAACTGCAACTTCTAGTTACTTTTGAGTTTAATTTGAGTTTATGCCATGACTCCTTATGAGAGACCGCACATGACGCAAGCGGTTTGAAACTGCGTTGCGTTGCTTCATGTGCGGTCTCTCATAAGGAGTCATGGCATAAACTCAAATGAAACTCAAAAGTAACTAGAAGTTGCAGTTTCGTTGCCGTTCCGTTTCACCGTGTCTGCTGGGCCTAACAATATCGTTAATAAATTGTAATTAATTAAACAGTGAGATAAATGCGTCACACCACACCACACCTATTGAATTCAATTTTGGCTGGTTCAAGTCCTAATATCACCGATTAAAACTCATCATTATATTGACGAAATAATTTGGGACCTTACACTATACTTGCTATCACACTTAAGACTATCTTTAATTTACACGTCTAATTCAAGTGAAATTCAGTTACACTAGAGTCGGTGCAGATAGAAATATAGCAAACTGTCTGATTTCTTCCAGCTCGGACGTCAATAATGGAGTGAAAAGCAAAAAGTTAGCTCCGGGCAAGTTATCAATTGTATCTACCAAGTCGAAGAAGAGTTTTTCATTCATTTATTGTACGCAGAGCGAGTAGAAATACTTAATGGTTATTCTCTTGTTCGTATTTGATATAAAAGTTGAACTTTGTCGCTGTCAGGGAGTCTGCGGTTTTATTTGTGCTCTCTGCAGTTTTTTGCCAAGTGGAATGTCTGAGAGGTCTTAAAGGCTTCGAGATTGTTGAATTGCTTAAGGATGCAATTGAATTAAACGAATATTTGAATGAAAAAAGTATAAGAAACGCGTTCGCTTGAATGATTTGAATTGCGCTTGCTGTTCTTTTTCGCATTGTAAATAATTTAAAGATATTATCTAAGCAAAGTAGATACAAATTAAAAAAAAACATGATTATTCTGGATTTGAAATAACCTAACCAACAAAAAGTTGGAAAACCCCCGACTTTGTCACTTCAAACTTCAATATCTCAAAAACGGCTGAATCGATTTTTATTAAACATGTCTAAGAACCATCGCTAGAAACCCTGCTTTCAAATAAAAAAACCGCATTCACATTGGTCTAGCCGTTTAAGAGCTACGGTGTCACAGACAGATACACAGACAGACAGACACACATAGGTCAAACTTATAACACCCCTCTTTTTGGCAAAAAAAAACAAAACTAAGTATTTGTATAGAAAATTGTGCGAGATTTTTTTTAAAGCTGAAGATGTGACCAAAGCGAGTGTAGGTACCTATTGATAATGTGGTCCTTAACCGACTGCCTATGAGTGCCTAACACTTGAGGTTAATCAGTTAGATTTTGAAGAAAAATAGCTCTGTCTATTAGAGGACGATTTTGCCAATGTCAAGTGAGAGACAGTTTTAAAATATATCAGCCAATGTTTAGTAAAATAATTCTATAGTTCCATCCAAATCAAAAATACCGCCATCCCTCTCACTCTCGTATTAAATAAAATTAACGTCAGCGGGACGGCAAGATACGAAGTTCGAATTTTTCACTTCGTAGAAAGGGCCTGGGAACTATAGGATAGTTTTTGTTGCATAGTTCCCGCGGGATTGGGATAAACGAATCAGCGCTAATGAGGGTATGTAGGTAAGTAGGTCGTATGCGAGGTTCCGCCGCCCCAGGCGACGGTGGGCGAGCCCGGAGACGGAAGCGAGCTGCGTCATTGTTTCTATAAACGCTTCGCGACGAGTTTCCGGCAAAGTATACATCGTTGACGCAGTAAGTGTAAGTTTTTGTTGATTGGTTGTGGTTTCAAAATTTATTAACCATTTTCGACCCCTTTAGACTAAGCTCTAGCTTCGATTCGGCATACTTATAGCAATATAGTATTTTCGCTTATAGTATTTTCGGTGACAATACCATTAATATATGATTCATATACTCGTAGACAGTGCCACTAATGAATGAGTAAATGTCAAAATCCTGCTATCATTACACGACATGTTGTAGCTGTGTCTGAAATCATTCACTTCAACTCTTGTGGCACTACCTATACCTCGGACATTCTCATTTTATCGTGCACCTGTCTAATTACCGTACCGCTTTTTTTTCATGCAAAAGCGACACGACACTGCAGCTGAGTGCACATGTAGAAAAAGGACGGCTGCCATTTACATTTATCTGTGCACTCAAGTCTAATTACCGTGTCACTAGTGCGGTAAAAAAGCGGCACGGTAATTAGACAGGTGCGCAATAAAATGAGAATGGCCGACCTATCTATCTAAGAAATTCTGGTGGTCCGGTCACGATCGGCTCCGCAGGATGGAACTCTTCAATGGTTAATGGCCGCGACTTGAAACTTGGTTTGGATTATGTAGTTTGGATGACAGTACAAGTACATGCTTCGGCAGTAGGTACACACACTAAAATTAGAACATTTTTAAAGCATTGCATTGTAGCTTTCACTATTTTTTACTTTTAAACGCAGTCTTTGTCTGTCCCTATAGATAGGTAGGGTCATTTTGAACATGAAACCACCGTGAGACTCACTCATATTAAATATATTGACCCGGATAACTCACGTCTTAAATCGAGTTTAGCTCGACATGTTTCGGGCTAATCCGTAGCCCTTCGTCTTCGGAGCAACGCGACTCAGCGGCTGCTGCAACACGCGCACTGCGCGCCGCCGCTCTGCTCGCGCGACTACCCGACGAAACTGACACAGGCACGCAGCTACCCGCATTTTCATCATCATTTTCATTACAACTCGATTTAAGACGTGAGTTATCCGGGTCAATATATTTAATATGAGGTAGAGTCATTCACGATGACGCGTGCCGTGGTTCTTATTACAATGTTATTAATGTCAAATTTTGACAAAATCACGCGTCTTCGTAGATGGCACAAGGTATTACTGAATACTCCTTTCATCCGCTGAAAGGTTGACTGGTAGAGGTCCCTTAAAGGGATAAGTACGCCTTCGTAAATGTATCTCAACGTTCGTCAATTGTGTTAGTCCATTTATTTTTATAGGTAAAATAAAAAGTTTACATACATATTTACCTATACAAAAAGTAAGGGAAAATTCGTGTATTAAAAGTGTATATTTTTACAAAAAATATTAATGAGTACAAATATCTGCCAATGAATGTAAGATGGTCAATTTGTTTTTGAACTGTTTTGTTCAGGTACTTCAGTTCTGCTCATTATCTGTTTACTGTGCTCCTCGAGTGAAAAGGACGGTACGAGTTACCTGTTGGGGTCACTTTGAGCTTTCAACTTTAAATAAATTTCCTTACATTGAGTAGGAATTATTCGGGACACAACGTTTAGAAACCGATGGAATGTTTGACCTCTTTCTTATCAAATCATTGTATTATGCAAATCCTTGCAAGGTGAGCATGGCTACCATATCTCAGGATTGGTCTTGAGATCTCCGAACTTTTTGACTCCAGGTTTACGGCCAGATTTTGTAAAACTCCAGAAATGTCATGATTTTCAAAAAAATAATTGAGCAGAGTACCTAGATAGATTATATATTAAAAAAAAACAAAAAAATCTAAAAATTCGATTGCCTTAAAAACCAAAAAAGAAAAAGCCTTTAGTTTAGAATTTGTTAAGTTTTCTGTTGGAAACCCGTTTTATTCCTATTAACATTCCAGATATGAGTCCACACTTTTTGACACGTGCCTTCCTTTACAGTCGTTAAGAGTCCTGGGTCAAGGCGAAGTGATATTGTTTCTTGTGAAAAAGATTTTCCCAATTTTCCGCCTTTGTCCTTTGAAATAAAAGACTGTTGTTTTCACTCGGCGGTAGCTAACAAAGACTGTTGCGACGGATAGAGAACAGTGCGGTTGCGCGAGCGAGACTGATGAATAGAACTAATAAGTTTTTGTAATCATGATATTTTTAATAAAGAAAAACTGCTCAAGGTTTACAAGCGTTGTCATTTAAACTACGAGTAATACTTATTTATCAAATTTCGATACGATTACAAGATGAGGGTAAAGTTCGACTGCAAGATTTGAAGACAAGTTATATTTTTAACCCCCGACCTAAAAAGAGGGGTGTTATAAGTTTGTCTGTGGCACCGTAGCTCTTAAACGGGTTAACCGATTTGAATGCGGTTTTTTATTTGAAATCAGGTTTTCTAGTGATAGTTCTTAGGCATGTTTCATCAAAATCGGTTCAGCCGTTTTTGAGATATTGAACTTTGAAGTAACATAGTCGGGGGTTTTCCAACTTTTTGTTAGTTAGGTTATATCTTCTATCTTTAAGAAGAATCTAATACCTTTAAACGAGCAATTCTTGTATATCTAAATATATTTCGGGGATCTCAAAAACCATTCTCCAACTCCAACGATTTCGATGAAATTTGGTATGTAAGGTTTTTCGGGGATGAAAAATCGATCTAGCTTGGTCTTATCTTTGGGAAAACGATTGTTACCGAGCTCGGCTCGGCAAAGCTCGGACGCCCAGGTACTTATCTTTAAACGAGCAATTCTTGTATATTTATTTGTTTCGGGGATCCCGCAAATCGGTATGTGAGAACTTTCAGGGGAGCAATCAGTCTTACCTAGCCTGAGTAGGTATTTGGTATAAATAATACGCACAATAAGATCGGTAATTTCGATGGCACTGTTATCTATCACTTATCAGCGTAGTGGTTCAGCGGCATTGTGTTGGTCTCGTTCAAATTAGGATCAGACGTGATTTTCTTTTATATTTTGTATTTAAATACATATCTTATTAAAAAAACACGATCAAACAAAAACAAACTCCGATATACTTAACTTACTTAAATCTTTCTTATCCTTACCTAATTTACATCATTGCAAATTAAATAAAAGCTTGTAATAATACGAGGATTAAAAATGCTACTAGAACTAATCATTCTTTTCATTGTTTGTCATCTGTGTTTGTTTACTTATTTTGTACAATAAAGAGTTTACATACAAACATACATACTAATAAAAGTGCGATGCGATTGTATGGCAAAAAAGCCATATATTTATTTATTTGATTCAGACTTTAATGAAGCGGCGCTCTAATTTGTTGCTCAAAAATGTATTTTTATATTATATTGTTTTCAAATGTGGCGGAAAATTCGATTTAATTTAGCAATAAACGGTCACGTTTAAGTTCTGGGTGTAATTATAACTACCCAGGTACCATCAGCCAAATATGTGGCCTACCACCCCAAAGTTGATAATCGTTTGCATGTCATAAAACAATAATGCCAATAGACGTGTCTGTCAACTTGAAAGTTCGACTTTGACGACATATTCGTTTGATAGGAACTTGTTTAAAAATTGATAGACCACTTATTTGGCTGATGGTACCTAAATAAATTTTTAATACAAGCGTTTTTTGCTGACTGTACTTTTTGTTGACTTTCTTGCATTTCCACCATTAGCTACATTAGCATACCAAATTTAAAGTCGATGCCATTAACCGTTGAAGGGTATTCCGCCCTGCGGAGACGATCCTGGCCGGACTACCTACCAGAATGTCACTAGTAGATTATTGTATTGTCACGCGATTTACTTAAGTATGCCAAATTACAAGTCGATCCGACTACTGGAAGTTGGTCGCATTTAACATGCAAGATTTGATTACAGACAGACAGGCAGACAGACTGAAAGACAACTGGAAAGGTGAAACTAAATAAAAGTATGTAAAAAAATGGTAAATGCAGATTTTGCTTTAGGATTATATTCTAACTGCACACGAAGCAAAACACGAAATAAAAATGGCTACCTAAACTGCAAAAAGGTGCGGTCTACGTCAAACTAAATAATGAAAATAACTGGGATAGTATTACATTCCTTTTTAAACACGGGCCAGGCAAATAGACAAGGGACAGGTGGCGTCCTTTTTGCTATTTGTAGAATTTTAATAGAAATTTACACTTAAGGTTCGTGGCTGGCGGGTACAGATGTAAACTAACGTAGCAATGGTGAATGACTATGCAGTTAAAGTCCTTAAACTAAATAAACCCATTTAATACAACAATACGTTCAAAATTGACATTATCAACATATTAGGTGCATTACAAAGAAATAAACTAAATTAAATTATATGAAATTGCATTAAATTCCAATACTTATTAAAAATAAATTTAAATCAACACCGAAATCAAATTAATCTTTGTTAAAAAAGTTACAGTCTTTTAATATCAGTTGCAGGGTTACCGTTTCTTTAAGCCCAGCATCAACGAGAATAATAGTAAAATAAGTTACATTACACTGCGAGGCGGTAGAGCGAACGAGTTTGAAGTGTGTGTTCGATCGAGATTCCACTGAACGAGGTTAAGATGTTTAGTTTTCGTTTTGGAACTAAGGTACCCCATACACCCCTGTATTTAAATGCTCATAATTTATTGAATTAGGCGTTACTTGGACTTAAACTTAGCTATCATAAGGTCGCAGGTGAGCAAAGAAATTATTTTTTCTACTCCTATACTGTAATCTGTGATCACGAACAGTATATAACAGCAAAGCATACATAACAAGATTCTGCAAAAGTCTATATTGTCTATTCCCCATAACAGTTTTTTTTCTTAATTCGTACGTTCGGACAGGCTAAGGTGCAGCCAGTTACATATTTTATATGGTTTTTATACAGAATAAAAACTTTCCGACCATAATCCATAGCCTGCCAACATAAGTCACTCGTATTTTTAACATCGTCACAGGTCACTCGTATTTTTAACACGTCACAAATTTAACTTAGATAAATATTGTAATTATCATATTTCTCACTTGTTTATTGTTGTTTACCTTCTCTTTGTGTTTGCCATACTTTTGACTAAAGTATGAAAACGTTTAAAGTTTACTATTTCTCTAATTTTGTATTGTAATTAATGTACCCAGTTGAAGAAAAAGTATTGTATGCAACGTTGTATAAGCAAGTTAAAAAAAGCTCTGGCGTCTTTTTCTTACGATGTTCGCTAAAGCTCACTCACGCCACTCACCTTTTTGGAACCCTATTATACAACTGTTGCATAAAATACTATTAGTTCACCTGTAATTTTTAATGTGTAAGTATTTTATTTGTAATTATTTATTTTGAAAAAAAAAGACTTTCTTTCAAGTTTCTTTCGGCGCATTCTTCTCGGCAATGATCGTCTAATGCTCTGGTAGTTAAAAAAAAAACCGGCCAAGAGCGTGTCGGAAACGCCCAAAATAGGGTTCCGTAGCCATTACGAAAAATTAAGTAATATTTTTCTAAGGTATTTCGTATTTTATATTATACCTTATTATTTAAGAGTAAAACTACTCATAATAGCACACATAGTTTTAGTGCTAGTTCTAGTCTTAGTTTTAGGTGGTACTTTTTGGAGCCAAAATAAACTTTTCTTTCTTTCTTTCTTTCTTATTCTCAAGCAAACTTAGCCGTTATAGTTTTCTTTGAAAACTTGATATACTTACTACCATCCTAAATTTTTTCAAATTTTTCCACCCACCGATTTAGATTTTAGAGGGGGGGGGGGGGACGCTCGATTTTAATTAAAATTTGCACTTTAAAGTTGAATATTTCGCAAAAAATCAATGAATCGAAAAATCGTCTTAGCAAACCCCTAATGGTTTTACAAGACCTATCCAACGATACCCCACACTATAGGGTTGGATGAGAAAAAAAAACACCCACACTTTACGTCTATGGGAGGTACCCTAAAAACATTTTAATTTTTTTATTGTACCATTTTGTCGGCATAGTTTACATATATATCCGTGCAAAATTACAGCTTTCTAACATTGATAGTCCCTGAGCAAAGCCGCGGACGGACGGGCAGACAGACAGACAGACATGGCGAAACTATAAGGGTTCCGTTTTTGCCATTTTGGCTCCGGAACCCTAAAAAAGGCATCTAAAAGAGCTCTTTGCGGCCTACTTATGCATAATGATTCAGATTTGGAGCGGCGCAATGTAATAAATAGTACATTGTGTCTTAAGGGTGGTAAATAAGGAATTACGAACGAGAGTCTATAAGAAGCCCGAAGTCGAAGACTGA
Organism: Choristoneura fumiferana; assembly: GCF_025370935.1. Classification (NCBI taxonomy): domain Eukaryota; kingdom Metazoa; phylum Arthropoda; class Insecta; order Lepidoptera; family Tortricidae; genus Choristoneura; species Choristoneura fumiferana. The sequence continues at coordinate 7,199,965 of NC_133485.1, read as the reverse complement.
GGGCTTTAATGAGTCGATGTTCGTAATTCTAGTACCGCCCGTGCGACATACAATGTTTTTCATCACATTTGCGAATAAAATTTTATATTTATAAAAGAAAGACTAATATTTTTTCAAAAATTGCCGATACCGCTGACTGCGCTCTTGGTAGTGCCAGCTAACCGCCCCCCCAAAAGCAGCATGTGCCCGACGTGCGGGCGCTCCTGCAGCAGCGCGCGCACGGAGCAGTAGCACGCACAGCAGTATCAGTACTGGCATTGACTCATTTACCGACCTTGGGCTTAATGACAGGAAAATTAGTACGGGCAACGACTCATTTACCGACCACGGATTTCATGACAAGCACATCAAGGTCGAGGGTTGCAAGCAAGATAGCCTGCATGTTACGACACTGTTTATGAGCAAGTGTGATGAAAAATAGTTTGCACTATTTTTCTTGCAGGTCAGTACAGACAGACTGCAACGTATCCGCAATTGCCGACTGCCCATACTTTTTTCGTTGCAATTCGATTGCAGTCGGCACAACTACACTCTGACTGCAATTGAAATGTTTGGGCAGTTGGCAGTTACGTTGCAGCTTGAATCCAGTCCATCTGTACTGGCCCTTACTAGCACGTACCTGTGCGACCGACCTTCGCTCGCAGGGTTTCGTACCTTAGTGTTCCGGACTACAAAGTGATCCAAGAAGGGCTTCGTTTTTTCTTTCTGAAGTACGGGACCCAAAAAATGGATTTCAAATACTCCATGCAAAAAAGCCTGTCAGTGAGTAAGACAAAAGATATTTACAGGATAGATTTAGTCTGATTTTCGTCATTAGTATACCCGTGTGTTTTGGACGATGTTTACTTTATTGACCGATAGGTGTCGCTGTACTTAATAAGAGCCTAGATAACGTTTGATTGACTGTAAAACTATAAGATAGGTAAATGTTTGATATTAAACGGATTGGCATAGCAACGGTGTTTGGTGTAAACACCGTGCGAAGCTAGGGCGGGCGGCTAGTTAGTAATAAAGTAGGTCAAACCTGAAATACGCGTAGTTTATTTAGTTTATTTCATACGTCTAGCTAGGTAGTCGGTGGCGTAGCACGTAGCACTCGTAGCAGAGTTTCCAACGCGTAGCTGCGGCTACGGATGCTACGGTGCTACGCTCGTAGCGTGCGCTTGAATATTTCAGAATTCGAAGAGCATAATAAATAATAACATGGCTATTCATGTAAAAATTTTATGCATTTGTACATTTGAGGCCAAAGGTTAGCTTTGCAGGAATCTGCAAAGTACATTAAAAATAAATAAATATCACTAGACAATTGACACACCACTTTGTTCTAGTTAACAGCTAGGTTCTAATATTATCAGACCGAAATATTACAGGCCGCTATACTTACTAGCGTTTCTGAGCTGTTGACAATAGTTAAAATACAGGGTGTAATAATAACATCCTTGAAGCGGAAAGAGGGTTGAATGGCCTGTAAAGAGTGCATCGACAAATAAAAACCGTAGTAATCTATGACTTACTTAGCGTTGTATCGGATGACCCGAATGTATTGTCGAACCATTTTATTTCTAATATACCGTAGAACGTTCTCATAGTAAGTGCATTAAATATTTTACTTGTCAAGCAATGCGATTTCGCTCTATTTTCTGTTAAAAGGTTCCACACAGCACAGGGTCACGATACAATTGGTATAACTACACGAAGCATCACTATTTACCGTACCGTGATTTAAAGAAAAACAATAAGATTATGCGAGTTCGTGAGTAGTATTCATTGACTGGTGCACTTCATAGTTATCACGGACAAAACTTGAAAGACCCGCGATGTAAAGCCAAGTTTAGACCTACAAGAATATCGTGCAAGTTGCGTTACTTTGCGGCACTCGATTGACGACTTCAAACTCGTTGGTTTTACAGAGTCGCAATGTACAAATACATCTTCCAGGTCTAGGCTGAGCTTAACGCTACTCGCTCTGTCATCGAGTATAAACAATACATTACGTAAGTACATAATCGATTCCAAAATTGCACACGCAGCCGTGGACACCGCGCCGCGCCTAATCAGAACACACGGACGCCCTTACTCAGCGACTATGAAGTAGAAAAAACTCATTTTATGGTGTGTGCACATAAAAATCGCCTGACTACTTTAATTAAATTGCTTGGGGATAGAAAAATAAATCGATTTAATGCTCGTCGTTTCGTTCTCTCGAATTGAAATGTAAAAATTTTGGCAAGGTTAGCGCGAGAAAATTTCATCACAGTTTTCATTTTAAGGTATCTACTTTACGAAAAATATTGTGCTAGACGTGTTAAAAATAATTTTATAAATCACAGATAAATGCTATTTGTAAATAAAAGGTTTATTCACCTATAACATTTTCTCGGGATCCCAGATAGTTGCATTAATTTTTAAAGGCAATGGCCCTGTCCAAGGCGAGAGCCGCCGAGTTATGATGATTGTAGTGGTTTTTTACGGCTTCTCCTTTATTAGGGAAAGTGGATGTGACGTCGCGCCATTCCGCCGCGATGCCGACTGTATCTTTTATAAGAGAATGCGGACGTTCGCGGACAGGTTTATTACTTGTCCTTTTGTAAAACGATCCTTATAATATCAGAGCTTGATGCGCACAAAAAGTTTTGCGGGAATCCACAGCGACTTTATACGCTTTGGAATTTTGTCCGCTCAGGGATTCAATGTTTGATGAGGATTTATGCCTTTGGTCGGTTTACCTATTTAATACTTTTGGGACATTCGGCGAGGCGCTTTGGAGTTTGGGTAATCGATGCAATATTGGCCGAGCATCCTATTAGCCTCAAAGGCTGTTCGACACAGATAACGGCATCAATCTATAACGGGCCGCAAATCTAATGTAAAAGGGTTGTTTGATCAGTATAATAATAGTGAGAGTTCAAGGGCGGCGAGCAGGCGCCAATTTCAATATAAATATTATTGCAGTGTGGCGCTAAACGCAGAATAACATTTGCATATTTATAAGAGAGCAGCCCTCAGCAAACATGGAGGGAATTGGCTACGGGAGGCCGGGTTTGTTTTTGACATAATGGGCCCTTTGTCGATGGAAGCTGTTTTCCTTACAGTCATTACTCAGCCTCTGTCTGTTCCTACGCGTGAGTTAGCATATTGCGGACTGGAAATGATGTTTTGTCGACAAGATACGGCATACGAGACCGGGTAGACGTCGGGTTTTAATTTGCCAACCCGCGTATTGTGCGCCTTTCGCAAAAGTAATGGTTCTTCCAAACCTTCGCATTAGCCTGGACATTTACTTTCCGTGCGCATAAAATGTACACTTAAAATGCCATCTACCGTTTATGCGGCTGTAACGCGGGGACGTTCTTTTAGTTTTATTTGAAGCATGTTAATGACTTTAGTTTGCAAAAGTTTATAAATACCTAAAAATGAAATATCATGATTTGATTTTATATTTAGTTAGGTATTTATAAACTTTACGGTATGGGACAACTGACACCAAAATGTCCTAGTCATTAATTAAGCAAAGTTTGTATGGGTACCAGACAACGGATAAACATACTTCTGTAGGTAGAGATAAATACATAGTTATTATCTAGTACCCCGGACCGAGAACAAAAATTCGTATTTTTAATACAAATAGGTATATCTGCCTGCCCTGGCCAGGAATTGAACCTTGGATCTCAAACTTGCAGCCAGATTAGCCTGATTATCCGGGTTTCACATTACTTTTGTTCTCAAAACTTTTCGACGCGTAACATTTGAAAAAGTTCGACAGTTAGGTATTATTATAGCAAACGAAAACCTTAGCATTGCTCGCATAAGCACCGCTGTTACAGCCAAATGGGTTTGAAGTGGTGTCACAAGTGGAATTATTCTTGAAATTCAACACTACATTTACACCTGGTATGACCAGCGGGTCTGGAACTGCCGCGTTTCTTGCTGCATATGGGAGTGGGTACATTAAGGGGGAGAGGGTAACTTGTCAGGGGTCTTAAAAGCTGGCGATGCTCAGCTAGCGTTAGTTGTTAAGGACATGATATTCGACACCGCCGCCCGTAGGTGGCAAAGCCTGAATTCCATGAAGGTTTCTCGCGTGCTTGCCTTTGGCGTATTCGACACCCGGCCAACAACCGTGGCTGTATAATATAGAATTCATGGTTAATTTTTTTTTTCTTAAAAACTGATCGTTTGATTTATAACTAACAACGTGATTCGTCTCTATCCGGTTGTTGTTGAAACCATGTTGCGAGCGTATGTTTAATAAAAATTTAAAGCAATTAATTGAATAATAAAGTTTACAAGATAATACCTATGTTTTTGATGTTTAAAATCGATTTTTACTTATTACTCTGCATTTGGTCGTCCTTTTGTAGGTCTCAATTAGCAAAGTGAGGCAAATACAAATATATAAATGAGAAAATTAATTGATTAGTGTGTTATATCACCGTAAATAAAAAGCTACGACGCGCCGGAACGAATCGCATCCCTTGCGATATGGGGTTGGAAAATTTAACATTGTAATTTATATTTTATATAGTCTACTAGAGGGTGGACGACGCATGTCTTTAGGGATTTAATATATCATGTATTGCATTCTTTCTGTTTATCTTTATGGTAAATACATCGAGAAAGAATCACTTTGTTTTATTATGGTTTTACGAGGGGTAGAAAAACGGAACCGATCCTAAGTAGTATTAATTACTTATGGGTGTCTTTCTACTATTCTCTGTACTTAAGTTATAAAAGAAGTACACTTTTCCCAGTAGCTGGTTCCTTTTTATACATAAGACGCACTGTTAGGCACAGGCCTCCTCTTAGAATGAAAGGACTTGGGCTCAAGTTCCCCGGACCCGGTATGGATCGAAAACTTCACACCTCCATGTATGTAATTTTCACATGAATTCTGAAAAACTCAAAGGTTTCAGCCCGGGATTAAACTTTGGAACCATGATTCTTTACTTGACAGGCTAAAGGTCAAACCAATAGGCACAGCTTCCACTTTTTTAATAGGAATAGTAAGTAAATAAATAATTAATAAATCAAAAGTCTCAAACTAAGCAAAGCTTGTACTATCTTTACTTCATACAATTTTCTCTAAGTTAGAATATAGTTTTATTTAGCCCAATAGCTAGTTATTTCTTTATTACAAGCTTTTCCTTAGGTTTCCCTGTTTGTTTATTTATTTATTTGGGTCAAATCTCGGAAGCTAAATTGACCCACTTTCTGTAGTCGGATTGACTTGACATTCGGCATACGTATATAAATCTGTGACAATACAATAATCCGACAGTGACAGCCTGATATTCGGCGAGGATCGTCTCCGCAGGACGGAACTCCTCAACAGTTAATGGCAGTGACTTGAAATTAAAAACGGCAATTTATAAAATAATAATACTTACTTTTATGGGCGTAAGGGGTATAAAAAGCAAGAGCTAGAGTAAATTGTCGGTCGTAAGGGGCAGTAGCAAACAGAACATTTAAAAAAAAGGTGTAATTGGTACGGTCGTAAGGGGCATTAAACAACAGCAACTTATAAAATAAGAATACTTTTATGGGCGTAAGGGACATCAAAAGCCAAAACTAGAGTTAAATTGTTGTCGTAAGGGTCAGTAATACAAGACATTTTAAAAATTTGAGGTTACTTTATGGGTGTAAACTTAAATTAAACATACCTAGCTTGCTTCTTTAGTTCATTAAAATACCTTGTTAATGTTAGGATCGTAGGAGGCATCAAAACAGATGGTTTTTAGAAACTTGTAGTGATTGAAACAACAACTCAAGCAAGCATACTCCCAAATGTGCAAGAATAGTGCAAAGCAAGCGTGTAAGAAAGCATGCAAGCAGCATGCAAGCAAGCAAGCATGTAGCAACCACTAAGCAGGCTTGCAAGTGAGCATAGTAATTTTGTCAATCAAATCACAAAACATGCAATTTTATCGGCCTGGGTAGATGAACATCGCGGGTTACGCCGATCCCGCGATGACAGGTCTATGGTATCTCCTCCAGCGCTCATGAACGGGCTAGCGTCCCACTCCCTCACAGCTGAAATCAGTGTGTTAGAGGAAGCATAAATAGTGCAAGCATGCATGCAAGCAAGCGTGAAGCCAGAAGGCAAGCATGCATGCAAACAACAAATCAAGCAAGAATACTCCCAAATGTGCAAGAAATAGTGCAAGCAAGCATGCAATCAAACATGCAAGCAAGCATGCAAGCAAGCAAGCAAGCATGTAGCAATAATGCAAGCAAGCAGAGTTAGTAGGTCCAGTGGTGGTAGTGAAAATCATTTCATCATCATCGTCATCAACAACATCATCTCAGTTCGTTTATCGCTAACCCCCGGAACTATGCTATTTTCCGGGATAAAAACTTATTTACTTGGGCGATTTTTAACAGCTGCAATATCTTCCTTGACCCTAGTCAGCCATAGCCGAGCATTTGTTGGAGTCAGGACCAAACCACTGGATTGAGCGTCACAATCCCAAAATTCTGTCCACGGAACGACATTTCTACTCAAGAATGGTACGTGACAGTTGAAATAAAAAAGCATAAAAATGTCAACCGGGACGATGGATATAAGCTTTCATCTTCGTGGAATCCCTGTTATTATTAAGTGTCGACGTCGGGATGAGTGTTGTGAGTCGGTGTGATGAGGTGACAAATAAAATCACCAATTGCGGGTAGTTCGTGATACGATTGCTGGTACTATTAGTGATCAAGTGCGGGTAGTTCGAAGGACTCGCGCTGCTAGGCAGACTTGACACCCCACACTTCAGTCCACTCGTGACCACGGCCACTGCAATGTTGCCGAAACGTCGAGGAAATATTACTCGTGTGTGTTAGCGTGATAAGTCCCGTTGGTGGTATCTTGACTATGAGTGAGAATCACGAAGTTTCATAACGTTTTAAAATTTATTTGAGTTTTATTTAACTTTTAACCTTATAATGTCCATTTAAAGAAAATGTTACAAATTACATATTTTTTTAGGGACGTAACAAAATTATGGCTTTTGCGCGTTATTTTAAATAATTAAAGTGGTTCTTTGAGTTAATTCACTATTTTTTTTTAAATTTTTCTACAGGAACTTACGTCCAAATATTAGCAAATAAAATATAAAATGTCCTATAAGACCAAAATCGGTTACTACTTATTTATTTATTTACGGTTTATGGGTGTAAGGGGGCTATGACACCCGTATGTCCGGGCGTAAGGGACAGCTTATTTTTCTTATTAAGCTTTTTACGAAAATGTCTATAGTTTCACGTTGAAAAGCAAGAAATTCAAGATTTTACGTAATTATAACGTCCTGCTAAGTTAAACATTAACAATGCTGTGAGGGTTTGAAAATTACCAAAAACTTCTTTTCGCTCTCCTGAAAAAGTAGCATTTTGTCCCTTACGTCAATTGAGACTTCCAAGCACCATCGCATGCTTTTTTGAATGTTTAATAATCGATTTTTACTTATTACTCTGCATTTGGTCGTCCTTTTGTAGGTCTCAATTAGCAAAGTGAGGCAAATACAAATATATAAATGAGA